>NC_080167.1:10840799-10968299 GCF_950295315.1 Erinaceus europaeus | reverse complement strand
AATAAACTAACCAGCAAAACAATGAATTTACTAATCACTATAATCTCCAAAGACCTCTTGGAGTCCGGAAGTCCCTTAAATAAATGCTCAGGGTAAACAAATAGGATTAGCACATCAAAGGCCAGCCTTCCAGGGCCAGCGACTTGCTGAGGAGAAATCCTCAACTCCTGAGTTTCTTGGGCTTCACTCCTTACTAGCTGTGAACTCCCAAACCCCAGTGAACCAGCCTCTCTGTGCTACCATTCCCTAGTCCGGGAAAGGAAGTGAATGATGCCCATAGCATAAGCTTGTTGTGAAATTGACATTGAAACACCAGTAGCATTTATTGAGCAATTGGTTTTTTTTTTAAAAAAAAAAATTTATTTTCCCTTTTGTTGTCCTTGTTGTCTTTTTATTGTTGTTGTAATGATTATTGTTGCTGTTGTTATTGATGTCATCATTGTTGGATAGGACAGAGAGAAATGGAGAGAAGAGGGGAAGACAGAGAGGGGGAGAGAAAGACAGACACCTGCAGACCTGCTTCACCGCCTGTGAAGGGACTTCTTTGCAGGTGGGGAGCCGGAGGCCCAAACCGGGATCCTTCTATCAGGTCCTGTGCTTTGCACCACGTGCGCTTAACCCGCTGCGCGGGTTTGTACTGAACCCAGCTGCAAACGAATAACTTGGGTTAGCTCAATACTCACAAAGTTCCAGACTGTATTAAATGAATTAGTATATAAGAGATGTGTCTATCCTTCGAAACAATGCCTTTAAAATCTATCTAGCAATGTGGAAAACTATATGCTCAATAATCACAATAAGAAAGCACATTTCAGGAGTAACAATACATTTAATAATTTATTTAATAATTTAATGAATAAATTTAAATAAATAAATTTAATAATTTGTTTAAATAATAATCACAATAAGATAGTACATTTCTGTAGCACAGCAGGTTAAGCGCAGGTGGCACAAAGCTCAAGAATTGGCATAAGGATAGCCCCCGGCTCCCCACCTGCAGGGGAGTCACTTCACAAGCGGTGAAGCAGGTCTGCAGGTGTCTATCTTTCTCTCCCCCTCTGTCTTCCCCTCCTCTCTCTACCTCTCTCTGTCCTATCCAACAACGACAACAACAATAATAACTACAACAATAAAACAGCAAGGGCAACAAAAGGGAATAAATCAATAAGTAAATATTTTTAAAAAATAGTTTCCGTGGCACACCTGGTTGAGCACACAGGTTACAGTACGCAAGGACCTGGGTTCGAGCCCCCAGCCCCCACCTGCAGGAGGAAAGCTTCACAAGTGGTGAAGCAGGGCTACAGGTATCTCTCTGTCTCTCTCCCTCTCAATTTTTGGCTGTCTCTATCCAAATAAATAAAGTTAATTTTAAAAAATTTAAAAATAAATTAATTAAATAGTTTCCTCTTAAAAAAAAGATTATTGGGAGTCGGGCTGTAGTGCAGCGGGCTAAGCGCAGGTGGTGCAAAGCACAAGGACCGGCATAAGGATCCCGGTTCGAACCCCGGCTCCCCACCTGCAGGGGAGTCACTTCACAGGCGGTGAAGCAGGTCTGCAGGTGTCTATCTTTCTCTCCTCCTCTCTGTATTCCCCTCCCTCTCTCCATTTCTCTCTGTCCTATACAACAACGACAACAACAATAATAACTACAACAATAAAACAACAAGGGCAACAAAAGGGAATAAATAAATTAAATAAATATAAAAAAATTTTTAAAAAGATTATTGTTTTGCATGGAGCTTCATATATGTGTATACGAAATCTAGATACTATTTAATATATTTCGTATGTTGCTTGGATATACACATATTGCATATATCAGTTAATACACTTGTATATTGATACAAATCTACCCACACCTAAAATAGATACAAATAAAAATAAAATTCCAACACAAATAATACACATTTACATAACGTATGTTATATAAGGCATGATCCATCTTGTCCATGGTGTCTGTATCGTTCTCATTTCTACATATCAGGTAATATGTCTATGTATAGACACACACACATATATGTCAGGTAAAAAAAAATGAATTATTTTGTTTTTCAAATGTGTTCAGCAGTTCTTATCCCTCTACGCTTTGTCAGGGAGCAGATTCTGTGGTTTCACAATGCCAGGAGAGATCCTCTTATATTTTTGAAGACCCTGCAAGGTCAGTTACTCTCCCTCATTCACAGACACCCCCTCCTCAGCACATACACACACACACACACACACACACACACACACACACATCTCATCCGCCGAAGCCCTGGCTGTCACAAGCTATAAAGCTCTGCATTAAAAACAAAACAAAACAAAAATTTAAGATTTATATAGGGCAACGGATATAGCATGATGATTACGCAAAAAAGACTCTCACCATCCTCCCAGGCCCCAGGTTCAATCCCCCAGACCCGCTAGCATAAGCCAGAGCTGAGCAGTGTTCTGATCAAAACAAATAATAATAGTTTTCCATGAGAGAGAGTAAGAGAAGGAGTACTCAGCTCTGACATGTGTTTCATTTAAGAGTCCATCAGGGCCAGCAAGACAGTTCACCAGCTTGGCCATGCACACAACCCAGCCTGCACTCTGAGCAGTGAAGTCCCAGTGATGGGTACATATGTCACTTGTCACTTTGCTAGTTTGTGCCCTCCTAATCTCTTTCTGGCCATCTGCTGTGAAACTAGTCCTAGAGACAAGAGGCGTGAGTGAGTGACTTCCGGGTGTGAGTGAGTAACTTCCGGGGTGGGTGCTACTGATGTCTCAACACTTTCTCACAAGGTCAAAGACCCATGCAGGTGTCACTCCTCCTCTTGACCCAACCCAAAGGGGCACTGGAGCTGAGAAAAAGTGGAAGAACAGCTGTGAGGAGACCAAATGCTGAACCTCAGCCTGGGGGAAGTGAGGGTTGGATGGCTGAGGGCTTATCAGCCAGTGGGTGGGTCAGACCAGTTTGGGACTCAAGGAGGCCTCAGGTGAATTACTGGAATTCTCTGACTTTGATGCAAAGGAGAAAATAGGGATCTCTCTGGCTCCTTCACCACAATGCTATGAAGTGCTCTAAGGAAGGTGACACTGCTGTCCCCCTTGTAAAATGTGAACAGCAAGAACTTCAGCTCAATCCTAACAAAGAAAGGGTAGCCAAGAGTGGAGGACACAGGGAGGAAGCAAATCTCACTTCTTTGCCTTGCTCTTTTCCATCCGTAAGAAAAGTTTTTTGTTGTTGTTCTTTCAGAGTTATTGCTGGGGCTTGGGCTTAGTGTCTGCACTACAAATCCACTGTTCCTCATGGCCAGTATATTATTATTACTACTACTACTACTACTATTATTACTATTGGATAGGGCAGAGAGAAATTGAGAGGGGAGGGGAAGATAGCGAGAGGGAAAGACCTGCTTTACCGCTTGTGAAGGGACACCCCCCCCCCCCCGCAAAGGTGGGAGCCAGGGGCTTGAACCAGAATTCTTGCTCCAGTCTTTGTGTTTTGTACTAAGTGAGCTTAATCCGCTGCACTATCACCCAACCCCCAACAAAAGCTTTTCTGAGTCTTTAGAGAAAAAAAGAGAGAGAGAGAGAGAGTGGTCTGGGAGGTGGCACAATGGATAAAGCATTGAATTCTCAAGTATGAAGTCCCAAATTCAATCCCCAGCAGCACATGTACCAGAGTGGTGTCTGGTTCTTTTTCTCCTTTTTAATAAATAAATAATTCTTCTTTAAAAAAAAATTTTTTTTTTACTTATATATATTTTTTTATTTTAATGAGGGAGGGACAGGCAGAGAGAGACCAGAGCACTGCTCAGCTCTGGCTTCTAATGGTTTCGGGGGATTGAACCTGGGACCTCTGAGCCACAGGCATGGAAGTCAGGTGCACAGCCAGTGAGCTGTCTCCTGGGCCCTTCACTGACTCTTCTGGGGGGGTTCTTCCTCGATACCCCTGCACCTCAAGCCACATTCATGGTCAAAGAGGGTGGTCAAGTGAATGAAACTCTTTTTATTGATCTGGGTGATGTTGCGATCCAAATCAGTGCCAGACAACCAGAAAACAGCTCGCCCTGTGGGACCTGCTTTCCCATGGACTTGACCCAGGTTCAAGCCCCCATCCCATCCCCAACACTAGAGGAAGCTCCAAACTTGATGTCTCTCTGCTTTTCTCTCTCCCTCCCACTATCTGAAGATTTAAAGTGAAAAAAAAAAAAAAAAAGAACCTGGAAGAGGTGAAATCCTGCATGTGTGAGGTCTTAAAACCACAAGAAATAAATAAACAAAACTGGGAGCTAGCATAGTGCTTATCCAAAAGAGACTTTCATGCCTGAAGCACTGAGATTTCAGGTTCAATCCCCCCCACTACCATAAACCAGAGCTAAAGAACAACAACACCAATGCTGCAAAGATCCTTGTTCAAAGTCACAATCATTGCTGAAGCTGATTTTTTTAACACACATATTAAAAGTTCCTCAATCCCTAAATTCTGTTTTTGTCCAGTGCCTCATTCTGAAAGACCTTCTACACCTGGAATGGAACTTGAATAGTAGTATTTCATTGAGTCCACTAGATGTTAAGATAGTTTGAGACTGCAGGAGACAAAGAAGAATGGATAGGTAAATGTTTGCTTTCTCCTTTTCTTTAACTCCTAAAGGCGGCGAATGAAGACCGTAGCAGGAGCAGTCTGGCTGTAGGGGGTCTCTGTTCTTCTAAGACGCCCATGCTGTTGCCTCAATGGTTGCAAAGCTACCTTCTCCTTGTCATCAAAGAGAGGGGGTTGCATTTCAATGCGGACAAGCTGTCTCACTTCTGACTGTGAGTCTGGGGTGGTGGCGTCTCGCTGTCCCCACAAAGACAAAAGGTCCTTAGAACTCATCAGGTCCCCCCACCCCCGAGCTGGCCAGACTGTGATCACTCAGGGAAGTCTTCCTTTCTTCCTCCTGCCTCAGTAGGAAATAAAAAAAATAGGAGAAGGAAGAGGAGGAGAAAAAGGAGAAGAAGGAAGAGAAGGAGGAGGAGGAGGAAGAAGAGAAAAAGAAGGAGAAGAAGAAGAAAAAGAAGGAGGAGGAGGAGGAGTTCAAGAATGACGACATCAATAACAACAACAATAATAACTACAACAATAAAACAACAAGGGCAACAAAAGGAAATAAATAAATTTTTTTTTTTTAAAGGAGAAGAGGAAAAGAAAGGCTGTCTTCTTCATCTGGGAGGAGGCAGATTTGTGAAGGGCAATTTGGTGAAATGAAAAAATATACTAGCCTCTCCTGCCCTGCCACCTCCTGGGGTTTGTTCTAAAGGAATCTATAAGGAGAAAAGATTATGGTGTAGAAAAAGTCATTAAAAAAAATAAAGCCAGCAGTTCAGGAGGTGGTGCAGTGGATAAAGCATTGGACTCTCAAGAATGAGGTCCTGAGTTTGATTCCTGGCAGCACAAGTATCAGAGAGAGTGATGTCTGGTTCTTTCTCTCTCCTCCTATCTTTCTCATTAATAAATAAAATCTTTTAAAAAGGAAAGAAAGAAAGAAAGAGAATGAGTGAGTGAGTGAGAATGGCACAGAGTGGTTAGACATTTTCACTGAATTATCAGGACTGGATTCAAATTTATCTTGCTTAATTTTCTTATTCTGTGATCACAAAGTTGCTGTACTTAATGTTACAATGTCCTCTGTGCTTAGTACAACTTCTGGTACAAAATCAAGTCTAAAGATTTGGTTGGGGGCAGAGTTAGTTAACCTAATGGTTATGCAAAGAGACTGTCTTGCCTGAGGCTCCAAAGTCCCAGCTTCAACTCCCACCACTGCCCCCACCATAAACCAGAACTGAGCAGTGCTCTGGTTAAAAATTTTAAAAAATAAATAAATAAAGACTTGGGGAGTCCAGTGGTAGCGCAGAGGGTTAAGCACACGTGGCACAAGGCGCAAGGACCAGCATATGGATCCCAATTCCAGCCCCCAGCTCCCCACCTGCAGGGGAGTCACTTCACAGGCGGTGAAGCAGGTCTGCAGGTGTCTGTCTTTCTCTCCCCCTCTCTGTCTTCTCCATTTCTCTCCATTTCTCTCTGTCCTATCCAACAACGACAACAATAATAACTACAACAATAAAAAAACAACAAGGGCAACAAAAGGGAATAAATAAATAAGTATTTTTAAAAATACTTGGTGGGGGAGGGTGTCTTAAAAGTAATCCTCAGGGCCTAGTGGTGGTGCACCTGACAGAGAGTACATGTGTTCAAAGATCCAGGTTCAAGCCCGCCCCTGGTCCCCACCTGCAGGGGGGTAGTTTCACATGTGGTGAAGCAGTGCTACAGGTGTCTCTCCTCTCTTTCTCCCTGTCTCTTCCTTCCTTACTGATTTTTGTCTGTCTCAGTCCAATACATAAGTCAAATACACACACACACACACACACACACACACACACACACACACACACACACATTTTTAATTTCATAAGTCACTTCAAAAAATCAGTGAACCACAAGAAACGCATGGGCGTCTTCTCAAAGTTTTCTGCTGTTTATGGAGTAGAGTGTATATTTTTGTGATTTCAGTTCAAGACAGCCATGTATAGAGAGCTTCGGAATCTGGGGCACCCAGCCCAAACCTTGCCTTGAGAGGACCAGCTGTGGGACCCCGGGGGAAGTGTGCTAGCACCACCAAGCCCATCTCTTCACTTGCCAAGTTCAAGTGTGAACCTTGTGATGCCCTGGCAGGGCAACGGTATTTGAGTACACAGTCTCCAGGGGTTACTGGCATGTAGCTCGTTCCCAGCAAAATGTTCCATTTTGGCGTACCGGATTAAGCCCAGTGACCCACGCAAGTCATTTCACAAGCAGTGAAACAAATCTGCAGGTGCCTCTCTCCCTCTCTCTCCCTCCCTCCCCCCCCTCTCTCTCTATATATATATACATATATATATCCCTTTCCCTCCCCTCTCAATTTCTCTCTGTTCTATCCAAAAGAAGAGGAAAAAAGGCCACAGACACAGGAGCAATGGATTTGTAGTGCAGGCACTGAGCCCCAGCAATAACCCTGAAGGCAATAAGTAAATACCGAGAAGGGTATTTATTGCAACCTAGAAGGGCCCGTGAGCATTGTCAGAACACGGCATAAGATTTGGAAACATGGCATGGTTTCTAAGAAAGATGGTGAGAAGGATAGTGAGAGCACACTGGGTGACAGCAGATAGGACTGTGTGTTCCTGGTGTTTTTGGCCTGGCCTTTCCAGGACCTCCCGGGCCTGGAAGAAGGGGTGGGGGTGAAGCTGGGTCAGAGAAACAATCAGGAGGGACTGGGGGCAGGACCATGTTCCTGGTCTTGGTGTCCCTGGAGTTCAACACACCTGACATTCAAGCTGAGTTGACGTGTGGCCTGGAGATTGCATCTCTCCGCCGAGGTCTGAGAATTCAGCTCTAGGGTGGATGCTTTGAGTTTGGAGATTCCTGGGTCTAGCCAGCAAACGCTTACACACAAGACCCTAAAGAAGATAACTCACCCTGCTGAACGTGCACATTATTTAGGACGTGGTCCTGGGTTTGAGCCTTGGCACCCAATGGCAACACCATGGGTGACACAGTTGGGGCAGGAGTTTTTGTGAATGGTGGAGTGGTACTGAGATATCTCTCCTCTCTCTAAAAAGTAAAGTGAACAGGAGTCTTCGGTAGTGCAGTGGGTTAAGTGCAGGTGGAGCAAAGCACAGGGTCCTGCATAAGGATCCGGGTTCAAGCCCCAGGCTCCTCACCTGCAGGAAGGCCACTTCACAAGCAGTGAAACAGGTCTGCAAGTGTCTATCTTTCTCTCCCCTCTCTGTCTTCTCGTCTTCTCTCCATTTCTCTCTGTCCTGTCCAACAACGACGACAACAATAATACCTACAACAATAAAGCAACAAGGGCAACAAAAGGAAATAAAATAAATAAATATTTTAAAAAGTAAAGTGAAGCATCAGTCGGGGGGGGGGGCATGTGGTGGTATATACCCTGTAGAGTGCACACGTTACAATGCACAAGGACCCTGGTTCATGTCCCCTCCCTTCATCCCTGCAGTAGCGGGAAGGCACCACAGTGGAGCAGTGCTGCAGGTATCTCTTTCTATCTCCTTTCTTGATTTCTCTCTGTCCTATCAAATAAAATATTAAATATATATGTATATATTTAAAGTCAGCCAGGGGAGGCCACTTAGCAGTGGTTCTGTATATGTGCAAGGCCCTAGGTTTATTTGCCACAGCTACAAAAAGTAAATAAAATTGAAATTCAAGCCAGTGACTTAGTTCACCAGGCAGAGCACAGGACTTGCATGGGTGAGACCCAGATTCGATCATTGGCCCTATATATGCTGGAGAAAGATGCTCTGAACCCTCTCTCTCTCTCTCTCTCATACACACACACACACACACACACACACACACACACACACACACATCAAATGAGTCTTCAAAATCCTGAAGGCAGAAAGAGAAGAAGCTGATTCTTTGCTGCCTGATCCTAAAAAATCAGCAATGATCAAACACAAGTCGGCTACCATATATGGATCTAACTGCTTTCAGATGCTCTCAGTCCCAAAGCCCATTGTTGTGCTGGTGTACAGAGTCAACCCGAGATGTGAAAACCCTGAGCTCAGAGAGGTGAAGTCCGTGACTCAAGGACACAGCCACAACGCTGGGTGTCAAATGAAGACTCCCTGCTAAATTGAAGCTATGTTCCTCTAAGCCAGTATCTCTCAACATTTTCATTGTTACATTTTATAAAGAAACTTTTTTTTTCTTTTTTCCCTCCAGGGTTATTGCTGGGGCTTGGTGCTAGCACTATGAATCTACTACTCTTAGTGGCTATTTTTTTTTCCCTGTATAAGTACTGTGCGCTAACCGATTACGCCACTGGAGCGCCAAGATAGACACCTGCAGACCTGCTTCACCACCTGTGAAACAACTCCTCTGCAGGTGGGGAGCCGGGGGCTCGAACCGGGATCCTTACACTGGTCCTTGGTTTTGCACCACATGTGCATAACCCGCTGCTCTACCACCCGACTCAGCTATATTTTTTCCTTTCTATTTTTTTCTTTTTAAAAATTTGTAATATCTTTATTTATTATTGGATAGACACAGCCAGAAATCAAGATGGTAGGGGGGAGATAGAGAAGGAGAGAGACAGAGAGACATCTGCAGTCCCCTCGCGTGTGGGGACTGGAGGCATAAACCCGGGTCATGTGTGTGCTCAACCAGGTACACCATTGCCTGGCCCCTTTCTCCCTCTCTATCTCCCCCCCTCATTTCTCTCTATCTGAAACATAAAAGAAGAAACAAAATTTTTTATATTTATTTGTTTTCCCTTTTGTTGCCCTTGTTGTTGTAGTTATTATTGTTGTTGTTATTGATGTCGTTGTTGTTGGATAGGACAGAGAGAAATGGAGAGAGGAGGGGAAGACAGAGAGGGGAAGAGAAAAACAGACACCTGCAGACCTGCTTCACCACCTGTGACTCCCCTGCAGGTGGGGAGCCGGGGCCTCGAACTGGGATCCTTACTCTGGTCCTTGCACTCCGCGCCATGTGCGCTAACCCGCTGCACTACCACCCAACTCCCAGAAGAAACAAAATTTAAAAGGCTGTTGGATTCAGTGGATTTATCATGCGGGCACTAAGCCCCAGTGATTGTCCTGGTGGCAATAAAAAAAATACATAGATTAGTTAACGACATAGAAGATGATTTTTTGGGCAGAGGGTAGATAGCATAATAGTTATGCAAACAGACTCTCATGCCTGAGGTTCCAAAGTCCCAGGTTCAATCTCCCGCACCACCATAAGCCAGAGCTGAGCAGTGCTGTGGTTAAAAAATAAAAATTAAAAAAATGATTTTTTTTTCCCAAAAAAAGACTGAACAGTGTGAATTCTTCTAGATTCTCAGTCAGTATGTCTGGCCTTAAACCCCTGCCCCTCCCCACACTCCTAAGCTAAGAGCCTTGGGGTGGCCCCCACCCTACTTCCCACTTGAGTTTAATAAATCCCCAGGACCCAGGGGTCTGTCTGAAGTGGTCTTGAGAGCCAGGCAGGGGCCCCCCTTGTCCCTCCCCAGAGAAGACAATGGCTCAGCATTTCCGCTGGCCGCCAGAGCACTCTTGTGACTCTCAATAAAGGGACAAAAACAAGGCTCTTGTGGCCAATGCCAGCCTTTGTGGGCCCCCGCCCTGCTCCCGGGCACTTCCTCCTCAGCCCATTAACTTGTGTCAGGCCCAGAAAGGATGGATTGTTCTCGGGATGTTCTTTGAGTCTGGGAGACAGGGGACAGACATGGAATGGAGGAAGTACCCATCACCCCCAAGATGGCAAACTCATTAAGCTTCCTGCCACAGATGCCCCTCACAGCACACAGCCAACAACAAAGCCCACCCTGGCATTCCTGAGAGGAAGGGACCTTTCTTCAGCTTGTAGAAGGCCACAGGGGGGAGGAGAAGAAGGAGAAGGAGGAGGAGGTGGTGAAGGGAAAGGAAGAGGAGGAGGAGGAGAAAGAGAAAGAGAAAGAGGAAGAGGAGGAGGCAAAGGAGGAGGAGGAAGGAGGAGGAAGAAGAAGAGGAGGAGGAGGTGAAGGAGGAAGAAGAAGAGGAGGAGGAGTAAGAAGAGGAGGAGGAAGAGGAGGAGGAAGAGGAGGAGGAGGAAGTAAAGGAGGAAGAAGGAAGAGGAAAAGGAGGAGGAGATGGTGGAAGAGGATGTTTTCAAAGTGGAGAAGAAAGAGCTGACGCTGATTGTGAGTGAGGTTTGTGATATGAAAATGTGTGCCTGCCTTTTCTTAAAATTTTAAAAAATTTTTTTTAAATTATCTTTATTTGGGAGTCGGGCAGTAGCGTAGCGGTTAAGTGCAGGTGGCACAAAGCACAAAGACCGGTGAGAGGATCCTGGTTCAAACCCCCAGCTCCCCACCTGCAGGGGAGTCACTTCACAAGCAGTGAAGCAGGACTGCAGGTGTCTATCTTTCTCTCCCCCTCTCTGTCTCCCCCTCCTCTCTCCATTTCTCTCTGTCCTATCCAACAATGAAGACATCAACAACAACAACAATAATACCTACAACAATAAAACAACAAGGCAAAAACAAAGGGAAAATGAATAAATAAATATTTTTTAAACTTATCTTTATTTATTTGATAGAGACAGCCAGAAATCAAAAGGAAGGGGGAGATAGGGAGGGAAAGAGATAGAGAGAGACACCTGCAGCCCTGCTTCACCACTTGTGGAGCTTCCTCCCTGCAGGTGGGGACCAGGGGCTCGAACCTGGGTTCTTGTGCCCTGTAACATGTGCACTCAACTAGGTGCGCCACCACCCAGCCCCTCTTAAATTTTCTCTATCAGTAATTTAATATTGATTTAAAAATTAGAAGATGACAGGGGCA
Source organism: Erinaceus europaeus (assembly GCF_950295315.1). Taxonomy (NCBI): domain Eukaryota; kingdom Metazoa; phylum Chordata; class Mammalia; order Eulipotyphla; family Erinaceidae; genus Erinaceus; species Erinaceus europaeus. The sequence goes on along the minus strand of NC_080167.1, from coordinate 10,956,956 downwards.
AAATTCCACAGCCTTCCCACCACCTGAATTCTGTGTCCTCATTCCCCTCACTGGAAAATGCAGTGGTTCTCCCAAGGTTACAGATAAGTGTGGGCTGTTATTTCTGTTACTGTCTATTTATATTTATATATTTGCTCCTTTTTCCTCTGGTCCTGCTTTCTCTTCCTTTCCAAGTCACACCTACACCTGTTGCTACTTCTGAGTGTCTTTCCTTTTTTCCTCTTGCCTCTCCAGGTCCTGATGGAATTAGGGCTCAGAGTTTCCCCTAACATTTCTCCCCCACTGGAAGTATAGGCCAAAATTCTTCATGGGGTGCAGAAGGTGGGAGTTCTGGTTTCTGTAATTACTTCTCCCCTGGACATGGACACTACCACCATCCCCCACCCAACCTGTTTCTTTTCCTAGTGTTTTGTTTTTTCCTCCAAAACCATTTGGCCTCTAACCAGTAAAGCAAGGGAGCTCCATTGGTGAGGTGAGAGTCTGGCACCAAATATGAAGAACCTTCTAGAAGAAGTTGACTTGTACCTTGAGTCTAACTGCCGTACTGTGGATCCAGGCTTTCACAAGTGATGAAGCAGGGCTGAAGGTGCCTCTCTTTCAATCTCCCTTTTTGTATCTCTTCTCTTGATTTCTCTCTGTCCTATCAAATAAAATAATATATATAATTAGCCAGGTGAGGCCACTCAGCAGTGGTGTTGTATATGTGCAAGGCCCTCAGTTCATTCACCAGAGCTGCAAATAAATAATTTTATTTATTTATTTATCTGCTGGTCCAAAATACCCAATTCATAGTCTTGACAATGGAAGTTCTCTGGAAAGGAAGGGACTTAGCCAAAGCAGTCCTCCAGCTCCACACCGAGTAGGTTCTGGACTCCTGGCAGACAACCTCTATTTCCACAGTGGGGGGGTCTTCTGCTCAGAGATTTCCATTGTATTCTGTGACATTTATTTATTTATTTGTTTATTTGTTGGGTAGAGACAGAGAGAAATCAAGAAGGGAGGGGAAAATTGAAAGATAAAGAGGAGGAGAAAGAAAAGAGAAAGAAAGACACCTGCAGACCTGCTTCACTGCTTATAAAGCCTCCCCCCATCCCTGCAGGAAGTGGACCAGGGCCTTGAACCCAGATCCTTGGCATTATAACATGTGTGTTCCACCAGATGTGCCACCACACAGCCCTGCATGTCTTTTTTTTTAATTACATCATTTCTTTTTTTATTTATTTATAAAAAGGAAGCATTGACAAAACCATAGGATAAGAGGGGTACAACATCACACAATTCTCACCACCAGAACTCCATATCCCATCCCATCCCCGACAGCTTTTCTATTCTTTTTCTTTATTATTTTATTTTTTTAATAATTTTTATTTACAAAAAAATTATTTATAAAAAGGAAACACTGACAAGAACCATAGGATGAGAGGGCTACAACTCCACACAATTCCCACCACCAGAACTCTGTATCCCATCCCCTCCCCTGATAGTTTTCCTATTCTTTAACCCTCTGGGAGTATGGACCCAGGGTCACTGTGGGATGCAGAAGGTAGAAGTTCTGGCTTCTGTAATTGCTTCCCCACTGAACATGGGCATTGGCAGGTTGATCCATACTCCCAGCCTGTCTCTCTCTTTCCCTAGTGGGGTGGGGCTCTGGGGAAGCAGGGCTCCAGGACACATTGGTGGGGTCATCTGCCCAGGGAAGTCCAGTTGGCATCACGGTAGCATCTGGAACCTGGTGGCTGAAAGAAGAGTTGACATATAAAGCCAAACAAATTGTTGATTAATCATGAACCTAAAGGCTGGATTAGTGCAGATGAAGATTTGTGGGTCTCCGTTTTGTAGATAGTTAGTAGGCCTATTTTAGCTATATTCCAAAGGGCCCATTACTATACTACTGTTTTTTTGTTTGTTTGTTTGTTTTTCCTGAGCCTGACATCTGATATGCAGGTGGACCCAAGTTATTGTCTGGGAAGGTGATGTCATGGCTGGAAAAAGGACCAGAAAGCTGGATCAGGGAAGAGAGTAGCTCCCAAACATGGGAAAGGTGTATAAATATTGTTGACTGTTAATCCCATTAATTTGATGTGATCTGGGGCCCATATTCAGCTTAGGAGCCTATGTGACCTCTGCATCCCTGTAGATCTGAGCTCACACTCTGTGGTCATGAGTAAGAATGTTCCAAGCTGCCCTAATTTCAGAACCCATCTTCCTCAGGTGGAAGATAGAGTATGTTGTCCAGCCTCCCTTCGGAGGATGGAACATTCTCTACCATTGTTGATCCATGTTGAGGGCAAGGTCCTATGGGGGCCCACAGAGGGTTCTATTGTGTTGTTCCTGATAGAGATGAACGGTAACAATGGAGAGAGGGATTTATTTGAGGTCTAGGCCCATCTCTCTTTGGGAATCTCAGGACTCCCTGACTAGGGCCCCAGCTGATGGGGTGGCCTGATAGTGACTAAAGAGTCACTGTTGTGGTCTCGGAGGTGGTGCAGTGGATAAAGCATTGGTTTCTCAAGCATGAGGTCCCAAGTTCAATCCCTGGCAGCACATATACCAGAGTGATGTCTGGTGCTTTCTCTCTCCTCCTATCTTTCTCATTAATAAATAAATTCTAAAAAAAAAAAAAAAAAAAATCTAAAAAAAAAAAAAGTCATTGTTAGGTATGCCAGTCTCTTGCCCTTATTCAGCTTTTGCAGTCCTTGCTTTGATGAGGTTAGCTCTGGAATGAGTGAGAGAACTGTAATAGGAAGTAGGTGAGGAGGGTATCCAAGTCTAAGTGGATACTATTTCATTATGAACTTGATACTGACTCACTACAGACTATTGTGTACTTTTGCTTTCAGGTATATATTTTGCCCTAATTTATGGATACATGTGAACATATGCTCTGTCTTATGGGACCTGGTCTATATCTAGGTTTTGGGACTTTGTTAGGAAGTGAACCACCTGGAATGGAATTAGAGAATCCTATGAAAGGAAAGGTCTCACCCAAGTAATGAAGCTGAAGGGTTGACATTCCATGTCTGACGTCTCTGGACAGTCTAAAGTGAAGCTTGCTGATGTGGTACTCATTGCGTTGATTAGGCTGAGATCAGCAGTTGCAATATCATGTGGTATGAACTGAGAGAAGCATGTCAGAAAGTGAGCCCCATTCTAGAGGTTCCAGGACTGGGGAAATATAGGCTCTATAGAGGAAGGGGGAGGTTTCTGCTGTCTTAGGGTTTAAGAAGGCAATAGATAGTTATTGATATAATCACATTATTTGGCAATTGGGTTAACTTTGAAAAATCCCTTTGTTAGGATTTGCTGTATCATACCCAATATCACCATAATTTATGTCCTTTGACATTATTTGTATATAGCTGTGTCACCAGTTGCTTCTGTTCTTCCTGGTCTAGTCTTTAAGAGAGTCAACATATAAAAGACTTGGCCTATGGTCTGTGCATTAAAAAGTTTGAGACGGGAAGTTGGGCAGTAGTGCTGTGGGTTAAGCACACATGGTGCAAAGTGTGAGGACCGGTATAAGGATCCCGGTTCAAGCTCCCGGCTCCCCACCTGCAGGGGAGTCGCTGCACAGGTGGTGAAGCAGGTCTGCAGGTGTCTATCTTTCTCTCCTCTCTGTCTTCCCTTCCTCTCTCCATTTCTCTCTGTCCTATCTAACAACAATGACATCAATAACAATAACAACAATAATGAAAAACCAGGGCAACAAAAGGGAAAATAAATAAAAACATTTAGAAAAAAAGTTTGAGATGTTCAGTCAGTTTTTCACTTCTCATATTAATTAGTGATTTATATGACTACAAATTAATAGGAGTATACATACACACCATTCCCACCACCAAAAAATGGTGTCCTATCCCATCCTCCCCCCTTCCTGCCCCCAGTGAAGCCAGACTTCCCCCTTCACCCACAACCCAGAGATTTTTACTTTGGTGCCCTACTCCATATGCCGTCAAATCCTGCTTTGAGTTTCCCTTTCTGTTATTCTTTCTCCTGCATGTCTTCTGTGAAGAAAAAATGGGTAGTTCTATCCTAGGAGGATGTAGAAGAGGAAAACATAGGTTGGAGAGAGTTCACGGGATGGAGTTTTGCCATGTGTGTATCCCCTATTCAAACCCACCAGGACCAGCAGGAAGTTCTGCTACTGCTGTAGTCTCTCTTTATTTATTTATTTATTTATTTATTTATTTTTAATTAGTTTTAGTCATTGGATAGAGACAGGCAGAAACCAAGAGGGTGGGGGAGGAGATAGATAGACAAGCAGACAGACAGCTGCAGCACTGCTTCATCTCTCACAAAGCTTTTCCTCTGCAGGTGGGAACCAGGGTCTCAAACCCAGGTCCTTGGGCATTGTAACATGCGTGCTCAACCAGGCGTACCACCACCCAAGCCCCTGTAGTCTCTATCTCTGTCTATATCTGAATGACAAAACTGGCCCTGGGGCAGTCAAAACCACGTGTACACGACAAGAACAACAAGGGAAGAGAGAGATGACTTTGATTGGTTTATTTATTTGTCTTTCTACCACAGTATTGCTCAGTTCTGGCTTCTGGTGGTGCTGGGGTTTGAACCTGGAACTTCCAAGTCTCAAGTATGAGAATCTGCTCCATTGCACACTGTGTTCTCTCCCCAAGTTCTCATTTCCCTTTCTTGTGAAGATACCCATCATGTCAAAGCAAGAGATCCCTGGAATGACCTCATTTTCACTTGGTAACTTGTTCTTTTGTAAGATCCTGTACAACTGTTTGCTGGGAATAGTTGCGTCAGATTTTTTTTTTTTTCCTAATGGTTAGAAAAAGTCACAAGGGCTGGTCAGGCCGCGGCACGCCAGGTTAAGCACACATAATACAAAGTGCGAGGACCCATTAAAAAGATCCCAGTTTGAGCCCACCTGCGGGGGGGTGGGGGGTGGGCTTCACTAGCGGTGAAGCAGGTCTGTACGTATCTATCTTTCTCTCTCCCTGCCTATCCCCCTGTCTAACCTGTCCCCTGACCCCTGTCTCTCTCCCTGTCTAACCTGTCCCCCTGTCTCCCTGTCCCCCTGTCTCTCTCCCTGTCTAACCCCCCCTCAATTTCTCTCCGTTCTGTTAAATAAAATGGAAAAAGTGGCCACAAGAGCAGTGGATTCGTAGTGTGGGTACTGAGCCCTAGCAATAACCCAGGAGGCAAATAATAATAATAATAACAATAATAAAAGAAAAAAGAAGAAAGAAAAAAGTCACAAGGAGGGAAACTATTCCAGGACATGTCAAATATCAGACGGAAGGTATATTCTCACATCTATAAATAAAACTGCCCTGGAGCACGGTCGTGCCTGTCTGTTTACGCACCACCCGCAGCTGCTTTTACAATAACAGGGTTGGGCCCTTGTTTTGCAAACTCTGTGATGCACAGAGGCTGAGATATTTGCCATCTGGATCACTGCAGACAGACATAGCAGAAGGAAGTCTGCAGACGCCTAATTGAAAGGCCTCTCCATGGGCAGGACTGAAAGGGTCCCCACAAAGTGATTCTGATTCACCAGCTTAGGTTGGGACCCTGGAAAAAACAGTGCTTTTTGTTTGCATGTTTGGTTTGTTTTAGATTAAAATGTTTATTCCTTTTGTTATTGTTATTATTGGATAGTAATATATATAGATAAACAAATAAGGGATGCCAATCTTGTCTTTCTGTAGGTATAGGAATGCCACCCATTTGGCTAACAGTCAAGTCCACCACCTCCTACTCCCACTCCATTTTGGACAGAACAGATATTTGATTTTTCTGGCCCTATGAATAGATCTGTATCCCTCTTCTGCACACTGATGGGATGGATTGTTGCTTAATTTTTTTTCCCAGAGACTCTGCAGGCAATCTCATGGTTCACTTAAGCAGGCTTGTGTCCACCACCTGGGGAAACTCAATTTGGCACTCATAGTCCAGCCTCCATGGTACTTCTTGAGAAAATTTTGCCAAGTTATTCTAAAAAGCCCAAGTTATTCTTGGGTTTCCACTTGATCCATTTAACTCCTTTAGGTCTGTGATTCAGTCCAGATTAATCTCTATCTCTCTATAAAAAATTATTATCTTTATGTATTGGCTAGAGACGGCCAGAGATCGAGAGGGTAGGGGGAAGTAGAGAGGGAGAGAGACAGAGAGGCACCTGCAGCTGTGCTTCACCACTTGTGAAGTTTTCCCCCTGCAGGTGAGGATGGGGGGGGGGCTTGAACCGAGGTCCTTACATGTTTTAACATGTGCACTCAACCAGGTGCACCACCACCCCGGCCCCTGCAGATGATCCCTTTATCCAAAATAAGTCCTCCCAATGTGCACACTTGTGTTTGGTTTTGTGCTTTCTTGCTGACGCATAGTCTGCTCTTATAAACTGAGAATGCCATGAAGGCAGAGACAGGCCTATTTGAGGTATCTTTATATCATTTTATTGGGGAGGGTTAATAGTTTGCAGTACAGTTGTGGGCACATGGGTACAACTCTCATCTTTTCATGAGGAGCATCTGCAAAATACTTTCACCCTCCGATCTGGGCCGTTCCTGCAGCAGGACCCCCAATGTCTTCCTCCCTCCTCCCCTCCCCTCCTTCCCCAGATCTTTTGCTTTGGTATCATACCAAACTTGGACCCACAGGGTCCAAGTTTCACTTTCTGCCTTTGTTTCTTACTTCCACAGGTGAGTGAGGTCATTCAGTCATCTTTTTATTCTTTCTTTTTTTTTTTCTCCTTCTCCTTCTCCTTCTCCTTCTCCTTCTCCTTCTCCTTCTTCTCCTTCTCCTTCTCCTTCTCCTTCTTCTTCTTCCAGAGTTATCAATGGAGCTCAGTGCCTGCACCATGAATCCACTGCTCCTGGAAGGGCATTTTTCCCCCATTTTTTTAAAAAAAATATTTATTTATTCCCTTTTGTTGCCCTTGTTTTATTGTTGTAATTATATTGTTATTGTTGATATAGTCGTTGTTGGATAGGACAGAGAGAAATGGAGAGAGGAGGGGAAGACAGAGAGGGGGAGAGAAAGATAGACACCTGCAGACCCACTTCACCGCCTGTGAAGTGACTCCCCTGCAGGTGGGGAGCCGGAGCCTCAAACCGGGATCCTTATGCCGATCCTTGTGCTTTGTACCACCTGCACTTAACCCACTGTGCTACCGCCCGACTCCCCCTTTTTCCCCCATTTTTTTGTTGCCTTTGTTGTTAAAGCCCTTGCTGTTGTCGTTATCATTATTGTTGCCATTTATGTTGTTGGATAGGACAGAAAGAAATCAAGAAAGGAGGGGAAACAGAGGGGGAAGAGAAAGACAGACACCTGCAGACCTACTTCGCTGCTTATGAAGCAACCACCCTGCAGGTGGGGAGCCAGGGACTCGAACCAGGGATCTTTTTATTCTAACGCTTAGCATAATGCTGGGTACAGCTAATGGGATCAGTTGATTATTGCTGGATGGATGAATGGATGGATGGATGAATAGTGATCAGTAAATCAGACAGGAAATGCAAAAAGTAGCATGCCCAGTTTTGGGCAGTGGGGTGAAGAGAAATGGATCCAGCTTGACTATACCCTCTTTACAGTGTACATGAAACATCTATATAGAGACACTGGAAAGGCCTTCAATTCTGGAGCTCAGAAAAAAAAAAAAATCCTTCCAGAGATGGACCAGTTATGACATGGTCAACACAGTGATGGTTATGTAGCCCCAGGCCCCCAGAGAACATGTGCAATATGGCAAGAGGAGGGTTGAGGCAAGAGCCACTAGGCCAGATAACTTCAGGCCTTGGCAGAGAGGGGCACCTGTGAATATACTGAGAAGAGTTATGGCCAGAGACGTAGGGGGAGGCCCAGAGGGCCACACGGTCATGAGAACCAAGGGCAAAGGGGGGCTTCAAGAAGGCATGTGACTAGGGTCAGAGAAGGCCATGTGAACCAAAGATAAGGCCATGGCCTTGAGCAATGTGGACCCATTGCTGGCCACCCCCAAGCTTCAATTCAAGCAGTCTGGGCATGGAAGCTAGAGATTGGGGTCCTTTAACAGCTCCCTGGATGAGTCCATGGCTTGATGGGGAGAGCATGGCTCTTCAGAGTAGAGGATGAACTTGGATACAAGACCACTGGACAAAGTTCCCTTGTTTGATTTTTTTTTTCAATCTCTTTACTGGAGGATTGATGGTTTACCGTTTGTACATGCATAACACTTCCCAGTTTTCCACATAACAATGCAACCCCCACTAGGTCCTCCTCTTTCTTGTTTGATTTTAACCACCACTGAGAATGTTTGTACACTCAGCATCTTTCTTCTCTGTCTCTGTCTTTCTCACTTTCTCTTTTTTTTACCAGAGCACTGCTCAGCTCTGGCTTATGTTAATGCAGGGGATTGAACCTGGGACCTTGAAGCCTCAGGCATGAGAGTCTCTTCGATAACCATTAAGCTATTTACCCCTGCCTGCCCCCCGCTCTTCATTCTTTCTTTCCTTGCTGAGTTCTGTGCTCCCTAACATCAAACCTTGACCTTTTGGGGCCCTTCATTTCCTTATCTTGGGCCTGCCATCCCACCTGCCCCTCTGACTGGCGTGAGCAACCACAATAAATAAATGAAGACAGACCCCAGGAACCTGTGTCTTGTCCTCTGGACTTCTGCTTCCACCCACCCCCAAGTCATGGGACCCCCACCTGCTTCCCTCCAGTGTCTGTTTCTTTTGAAGCAGGCTACTGTAGTCTGTAAAACTTTACTGTGTGCATTTCCCATTGTTCAGCGGTGGGGTGGGGGCACCCTCCTTCCTGTTGGTCCAGGGTGTGCAACCAGGAAAGAAAGTGACTTGGAGGGGTGGGGGTGGGGGTGGGGACTGCCTCCTTCCTTTCCTTTGATTGATTTATTTCTGTGAGTTGAACTCTTATTCATTCATTTTTATTGGGAGGTTAATATTTTTCAGTTAATAGTTGGCACATGGGTACAATCTCCCATCTCTTTGCCTCAACCTAGGTTTTTGTCCCAGGATCTCAAGACCATCCCCCTCCCTACCCTCCTTCCCCAGAGTCCTTTGCTTTGGTGCAATATACTAAATTTATGATCTGGCAACCCCTATCCTGGGAATATATCCTGAGGAAACACTCCCATCCAAGGAAATCTCTGTGTACCTATATTTGTAGTAGTACAATTAGTAATAGGCTAAATTTGGAAGCAATCCAGGTATTCAACAACAGATGAGTGGCCAAGAAAGCTGTGGTATGTATATATGCACAATGGAATTCTACTCAGCTATTAAGAATGATGAATTCACCTTCTTCATTTCATCTTGGATGGATCTTGAAGGAATCTTGTTAAGTGAGATAAACCAGAAAGAGAAGGATGAATGTGGGATGATCTCACTCAGGGTTCTTCAAAATGGAGACCCCAAATCTTCATCTGCAATATTCTTGATTTTCGGTTCATGATTAGTCAACAGTTTGTTCGGCTTTATATCTTAACTTTTTCAGCCACCAGGTTTCAGATGCTACAATGATGCCAACCTGACTTCTCTGGGCAGATGACCCCCACCATGTGTCCTGAAGCCCCACCTCCCCAGAAACCCCCCTCACTAGGGAAAGAGAGAGACAGGCTGGGAGTACAGCTCGACCTGTCAATGCTCATGTTCAGTGGGGAAGCAACTACAGAAGCCAGACCTTCCACCTTCTGCACCCTGAGTCCATACTTCCAGAAAGAGTAGGAAAGCTCAAAGCGCAAGACCAGAGTAAGGATCCCAGTTCTAGCCCCAGGCTCCCTACCTTCACAGGTGGTGAAGCAGATCTAACTGCAGGTGTCTTTCTTTCTGCCCCCCCTCCTCTCTCCATTTCTCTCTGTCCTATCCAACAACAATGACATCAATAACAACAATAACTACAATAATAAAATAAAAGGGCAACAAAAGGGAATAAATAAATAAATACTTAAAGAAAAGAATAGGAAAGCTCTCAGGGAGGGGATTGGATACAGAGTCCTGGTGGTGGGAATTGTGTGAAATCGTATTCCTCTTATCCTATGGACTTGTCAGTGTTTCCATTTTATAAATAATTTTTTTTTAAGAGGGGAAAAAAAGAAACAAGAAAAAAAAAACTGAACTTGGGCTGTTTTGGTGTATTGTACCAAAACCTTTTTTCTGGAAGTGCATGAGACAAAGCAGGTGAATTCTGAAACACCCTCCCCCTAACACAAATACACAGAGAGAGAGAGATGAAAGAGAAGAGGAGAAGGTGAAGGAGAGGTGAAGGAAAAAGAGGAAGGGGGCAAAGATGTAGAAGAAGGAGAAGGAGGAGGAGGGGAAGGGAGAAAGGAGAAAGAAGGAGAAAGAGAAGAGGAAGAAAGGGAAGGGGAAAGGATGGAGGGGAGGAGGCCAGTATGGCCGGCCTGCATCTCACAAGCCCCCGCCGTGCACACTCTGGACCCTGTCTCTCTGCTCACCTAGTCCCCTAGAAACACAGGAGAGTCACCAACCCAGTTTTCAAAGCAGGGAAGTGATGGTTCCAAGCCTTGAGAGCTGTCCAAGGGTCAGACCACTTGGAAGCAAGCTGGAGGGGGATTGAGGGACCAAAGCCCCTGGGGCTATCTCTGCTCTGTTTTCCTAAGACCTCACAGCAGCCAGGCTCTCAGCCTTGCAGGGGAGCCCCCCTCCACCCTACTCCCCACCCCCACCTCCCAAGAGGCTTTGATGTGTGTGCCCTCCTGTCTCCCCCCTCCCCTCCCTGTTAGGCAGGCTCCTGAGCTGAATGGCTGGCCTCCGGTAGGGTTTTGATAGAAACACAAAGGTTATTGACCTCGGACAAAATTGGCCCTGCCCTCCAGGGCTGGCCAGGCTGGGCACCCCTCTGGCCCCCCAGGCCCCCTCCTTCAGCCCTCCTTGGACAAAACAAACAGGGGCTGCCAGAGAGAATGGCCCTCCAGCCCACAATGAGGTAGGGTGGGAACAGTTACTACCCTCATTCAGCAGGGCAGGGAAGGCACTCCTCGAACCAATTGCCTCCATTTTCATCTGGGATTTGGGTTTCCGGATGATAACTAAGGAGCCATTCTCAAAGAGGCCAGGGGGAAGCCAGCCCTGAGCTTGGGAATGAAGCCCTCTCTCCAGTGAGGAGCCCGGGGAACCATTCACTTGGGTTCATCAGGCCTGTTTCCCCAGCTGACCCTCAGAGTGCTGATCTGCTCTGATCTGGAATAGGAAAGAAAAAAGGAAAGGGGGTCAGGGAGAGAGGAAGGGAGGAGAGAGAGAGAGAGAAAAAAAAAAAAAAAACATGATAGTATTGGTTCGGAGAGGTTGCTCAGTGGTTAGTGCACAGGATTTTTCACATGGGAGGGCGCTAAGCTTGTCACTCATATGCCAGTGTTATGCTCTGGTACATTCTCTCATTCCCTTGTTTTGTTTGTTTGTTTGTTTGTTTTAATATATACTTAGTGATTTGATAGGACAGAGAGAAATCAAAACAGAAAGGGGAGAAAGCAAGGGAAAAAGACACTTGCAGCATTGCTTCACCACTAAAGAAGCTTCCTCCTAACAGGTGGGGACCAAGGGTCTTGAGTGTGGGTCCTTGTGCATTGTAAGAGATGCACTCAACCAGGTGTGCCAACACCCAGCTCACCCACCTCTTCCCTCCAGGGTTTTCACTGGGGCTCAGGTGCCTGCACTGTGAATCCACTACTCCTGGAGGCCATTCCCTTCCCCCCTTTTTTTATTGGAGAGGACAGAGAGAAATGGAGAGAGGAGGGGAAAACAGGGGGGGGAGAGAGAAAGATAGACACCTGCAGACCTGCTTCACCCGCCTCACCCGCCTGTAAAGCGACTCCCCTGCAGGTGGGGAGCCGGGGGCTGGAACCAGGATTTTTGCGCTTTGTGCTATGTGCACTTAACCCAGTTCACTACCGCCTGGCCCTCCCCCTCTTTCTCATTCAATAAATAGAATAAATAAAATAAATATAAATTAATTAATTAAATAAATAAAAACGTTAGGGGGGAGGGCAGGAGAGACAGCATAATGGTTCTGCAAAGACTTTCATGCCTCAGACTCTTGAGGTCCCCGGTTCAATCCCCAGCATCATGATAAGCCAGAACCTCTGTATCTCTTTCTCACTAAAATAAAATGAATAAGCTACTACAAAAAGGAGAGATGGCAGAGAAGCATTGCTTTTTTTTTTTTCTGCAGGCATTGAATTGCTTGCAGCTTTGTCTGGGGGACGAGTAAATGTGACCTCAGGTCTCTTCTCCCACAGCCTGATGCAAGAGCCAATCATGAACCCCAAAGGCATTTGGTGGCTGACCTCTCTGCCTGTCTCCCAACTGCAGAGTGGAGTCTGCACCAGCTCCACCTGCTTCACCTTGGGAAGGGCTGCCCCACCCACTCACGGGTTGGACCTGCCCACAGGTTGTTATTTTTAACCTGAGGCTGAGTCATCTTAAATGACCGACTGTCTGTCAACCAGCCCCTGGTCTCCAAGAGCTGATGCTCTGGGTCCTAGAAGGTGACCTTAGATGGTGATTGAGTGGCTGTTTTAGAGAGGACCTACTAAGTGCTAGGTGTCTTCATATGCTAGGTGTCCCTCATCTCTGCTCCAGAACAAATGTTCAGTGCTTAAGGTTTTTCCTTTTTTTAAATTTTTTAATATTTATTTTTCTCTTTTGTTGCCCTTGTTGTTTTTTGTTGTAGTAGTCATTATTGTTGTTGTTATTGATGTCATCGTTGTTGGATAGGACAGAGAGAAATGGAGAGAGGATGCTCAACAATTTGTTTGGCTTTGTATGTTAACTCTCTTTTCAATCACCAGGTTCCAGATGCCACCAGGATGCCGGCCAGGCTTCCCTGGATTGAAGACCCCACCAATGTGTCCTGGAGCTCAGCTTCCCCAGAGACACACCCTACTAGGGAAAGAGAGAGGCAGACTGGGAGTATGGACCGACCAGTCAACGCCCATGTTCAGTGGGGAAGCAACTACAGAAGCCAGACCTTCCACCTTCTGCAACCCACAACGACCCTGGGTCCATGCTCCCAGAGGGATAGAGAATGGGAAAGCTATCAGGGGAGGGAATGGGATATGGAGATTGGGTGGTGGGAATTGTGTGGAGTACCCCTCCTACCCTATGGTTTTGTTAATTAATCCTTTCTTAAATTAAAAAAAAATTTTAAATGCTAACTGCCAAAAAAAAGAAAGAAAGAAAGAAAGAAAGAAAGAAAGAAAGAAAGAAAGAAAGAAAGAAATGGAGAGAGGAGGGAAAGACAGAGAAGGGGACAGAAAGACACATGCAAAAAAAAAAAGACACCTGCAGACCTACTTCACCACTCATGAAGCGACTCCCCTGCAGGTGGGCAGCCGGAAGCTAGAACCGGGATCCTTGAGCCTTGCGCTTTGTGCCACCTGCGCTTAACCTGCTGTGCTACCACACGACTCCCTAGGTTTATTTTTTCTTTTTAACATTTTCTTTTTTTATTTTATTTTGGATAGAGACCGAGAGAAATCAAGAGGGAAAGTAGAGATAGAGAGGGGGAATAAGAGACACCTGCAACCCTCCTTCATCACTGGTGAAGCTTCCCCTCCTTGCTGGTGGGGGATGGGGACTTGAACCCAGGTCCTTGCTAATAGTAACGTCTGCAAGCAACCAGATGCACCACTGCCCAGCCTCCATTATTATTTATTTCATTTAGCAGGTCCTGGGCTCGGTCTTCAAGTGACTTGGACTCTCGTTCGTAGTTTTAGGTGGTGTGTGTGTGTGTTTATTAATGGGAGAGAGAGAGAGAGATAACCAGAGCATCACTCTGGTACATGCAAAACTGGGGGTTGAACTCATGACCCTACACTTGTAAGTCAGGCGGTCCATCCACCATGGAGCATCCAGGGCCACTGGCCTGCAGGGTTTGCTTCCCTCCAAGGTAGGCAGCAGACCCCAGATATTCCTGGGTTGTGTAACTCCATTTTCTCTTTGTAAAAATGGGTGGCATTCCCACCCCTTTCTTTATTAATTTGTACTATTTTGCTTTTATTTATTTATTTATTATTGGACAGAGGCAAGAGAGCAATGGAGAGGGAAGGTGGGAGCAGATAGCATAATGGTTCTGCAAAGATGCTGTCAAGCCTGAGGCTCCAAAGTCCCAGGTTCAATCTCCTGAACCAGAGCTGAGCAGTGCACTGGTATTACATAAAAATGAAAAAATCAAAAATTAAAAAAAATGGGTAAGACATTGGACTCTCAAGCATGAGGTCCTAGTTTCAATCCCCGGCAGCACATGTATCAGAGTGATGTCTGCTTCGTTCTCTCCTCCTTTTTCATATTTTAATAAAAAGAGACAGAGAGAGACCTGCAGCCCTGCTTCACCACTCACAAAGCTTTCCCCCTGCAGGTGGGGGGCGGGGGCTCAAACCTGGGTCCTTGTGCATTGTAACATGTGTGCTCAACCAAGTCCACCACCGTCTGGCCCTGAACATTAATGTTTAAAGATCTAAATTTGGGGGGGGGGGCTGGGCTGCACACTGGATTAAGTGCACATGGCACAAAGCACAAGGACCAGCGTAAGGATCCCAGTTCAAACCCCGGTTCCCCACCTGCAGAGGGGGGTTGCTCCACAAGTGGTGAAGCAGGTCTGCAGGTGTCTTTCCCGGTCTCTGTTTTCCTGTCCTCTCTCGATTTCTCTCTGTCCTATCCAACAACAATGACAGTAATAACAACAGCAATAATAACAACAATAAACAACAAGGGCAACAAAGGAAAAAAATAGCCTCCAGGAGCAGTGGGTTTGTAGTGTAGGCACCGAGACCCAGCAATAACCCTCGAGACAAAAACAAAACAAAACAGAAAAATCTAAATTTTACGCGGGTCGGGCCGTGGCGCAGTGGGTTAAGCGCATGTGGCGCAAAGCGCAAGGACCAGCGTAAGGATCCAGGTTCGAGCCCCCGGCTCCCCACCTGCAGGGGACTCGCTTCACAGGCGGTGAAGCAGGTCTGCAGGTGTCTATCTTTCTCTCCCCCTCTGTCTTCCCCTCCTCTCTCCATTTCTCTCTGTCCTATCCAACAACGAACGACATCAACAATGGTAATAATAATAACCACAATGAGGCTACTACAAGGGCAACAAAAGGGGAAAAAAATGGCTTCCAGCAGCGGTGGATTCATGGTACAGGCACTGAGCCCAGCAATAACCCTGCAACCCACAACGACCCTGGGTTCATGCTCCCAGAGGGATAGAGAATGGGAAAGCTATAGGGGAGGGGATAGGATACGGAGATTGGGTGGCAGGAACTGTGTGGAGTTGTACCCCCCTATCCTATGATTTTGTTAATGTCTCCTTTCTTAAATAAATAAATAATTTTTTTTTAAATCTAAATTTTACTTATCCATCAAGTCAGTGATTTTTGTTGTTTTTACCTCAATCACTTAACCTGTAAAGATTTTTCCTATTTTAGAGGACAGAGCAAAAGGCTGGACTAGTTTTCTGACCTCACAGTTCATCTTTACTTATTAAAAAATATATATATATATGGAGGTTGGGCAATATCACAGCAGGTTAAGGGCACATGGCGCAAAGCGCAAGGACCGGCATAAAGATCCCGGTTCGAGCCCCCAACTCCCCACCTGCAGGAGGGTCGCTTCACAGGCAGTGAAGCAGGTCTGCGGGTGTCTGTCTTTCTCTCCCCCCTCTCTGTCTTCCCCTCCTCTCTCCATTTCTCTCTGTCCTATCTAACAACGACATCAATAACAACAACAATTTAAAAATGGGCAACAAAAGGGAAAATAAATAAATATAAAAAAAATTTAAAACAAAAAAAGAGAGAAATGGCTGTACTGGGGGGGGGGGTTGGTGGCCATAAGAAGCAGGTAACATCATTCACTTGTGAAATAAAGATAGCTCAAGAAAATGGACACGGTGGTCCAGAAGGTGGCACAGTGGATAAGTCACTGACCTCTCAAGCATGAGGTCCCTAGTTCAGTCCCCAGCAGCGCATGTGCCAAAGTCATGTCTGGTTCTTTCTCTCTCCTCCTATATTTCTTATTAATAAATAAATAAAATCTTAAAGAAAGAAAGATGTGGTCCAGGAGGTAGCACAGTAGATAAAGCATTGGACTCTCAAGCATGATGGTCCAAAGTTCAATCCCCGGCAATACATGTACCAGAGTGATGTCTGGTTCTTTCTCTCTCTCTACCTATGTTTCTCATTAATAAACAGAATCTTTAAAAAGAAAAAAGAAAGAAAGAAAGAAAGAAAGAAAGGAAGGAAGGAAATGGACATGCAGAAAATAAACAAACATAAAAACCAAGAGCCAAACCACTGAGTCTTAGACTCATCTAATGACAGCAGTTATTGGAGTTAGGGGGAGAGGTGGGGAGAGGCAGAGGATTCCATTTGGAGATAGGGTCTGGGAACACCAGTGGAGAGTGCAGAGGGTCATACTCACATGAAACTAAACTCCTGGAATCATCTAATATTGCAAGCCTGTGTCCACAGGGCTCAGGAAGCTGCGGAAATGCATTGACTTGGCCAGTAGAGACTTTTCTTTTTTATGTTTATTTTTTTCTTTCCTTTGTTCCAGGAGGCGTCTAACATTGTTTTTTTTTAATGTTTTATTTATTAATTAATGAGAAACATAAGAGGAGAGAGAAAGAGCCAGATATCACTCTCATACATGTGCTGCTGGGGACTGAACTCAGGACCTCATGCTTGAGAGTCCGATGCTTTATCCATTGTGCCACCTCCCAGACCATGGAGTCTAACATTGTTAATTTTATTTAAATTTATTTCCCAGAGCCCTGTTCAACTCTAAATTGATAGATTTTTAAAATTTTTTAATTAATTAATTTTCCCTTTGATTGCCCTTGTTCTTTTTCATTGTTATTGTAGTTGTTATTGTTGTTGTTATTGATGTTGTCATTGTTATATAGGACAGAGAGAAATGGAGAGAGGAGGGGAAGACAGAGAGGGGGAGAAAAAGAGAGACACCTGCAGACCAGCTTCACCGCTTGTGAAGCGACTCCCCTGCAGGTGGGGAGCCAGGGGCTTGAACCGGGATCCTTCCGCCAGTCCTCATACTTTGTGGCACGTGCGCTTAACCTGCTGAGCTACTGCCTGACTCCCTAAATTGATTTTTTTAAATATCTGTTTATCTTATTTATTATGAAAGAATGAGATAAGAAAGAGCCCTACACAGGCCTAACATGAGGTGCGGGGGATTGAGCTTATGGCTTCTGGTGTGTCAGACCTGAAGCTTGGTGCTTTAACAGGCTGAACTATCTCCCCAGTCCTTCTATGCTTGATTAAAAAAAAAATGTTGGGAGTCGGGCGGTAGCGCAGTGGTTAAGTGCAGGTGGCACAAAGTGCAAGGACCAGCTTAAGGATCCTGGTTTGAGCCCCCCGGCTCCCCACCTGCAGGGGAGTTACTTCACAGGCGGTGAAGCAGGTCTGCAGGTGTCTATCTTTCTCTCCCTCTCTCTGTCTTTCCCCTCCTCTCTCCATTTGTCCTATCCAACAACAACGACATCAATAACAACAACAATAATAACTACAACAATAAAACATAAGGGCAACAAAAGGGAATAAATATTAAAATAATAATAAAAACTATAATGTTAAAAAAAAATGTTGGGGGGGTGGAGGGTAGATAGCATAATGGTTATGCAGACACTCTTGTGCCTGAGATTCCAAAGTCCCAGGTTCAATCCCCCTGCACCACCATAAGCCAGAGCTAAGCAGTGCTCTGGTAAAAATAAATAAATAAAATAATAATTTTTTCAGTTATTTTATTAATTGGATAAAAACAGCCAGAAATCAAAAGGGAAGGGGGTGATAGAGAGGGAGAGAGACTGAGAAACACTTGCAGCCTTGCTTCACTGCTTGCAAAGCTTTCCTTCTGCAGGTGGGGACCAGGGGCTTGAACCTGGGTCCTTGAGCATTGTAACATGTGCATCCAACCAGGTGTGTCACCACCTGGCCCTTTATAGCCGGATTTTAAAGAAAGGTCTAGGTGACATTGGGTGGGAGGAGACAGTAAGAGCCAGGTCTGGCTGCACTCTGGAGGTCACAGCAAGACAAGATGAAGTTATGACTGAGAACTTGTCAATCACTGGAGATCAAGATGAAGAAGGTCACAGGGTTTGGCAAATGGATTTGAGGGGAAACAGAAGAGTGGATTTGAGGCCGTGGCTTAGAAGGACAAGATCGCCACCAGAGAGCAACTGACAGGTGCAGTAGGGACTGCTTTCAGTAAACACACCACTGGTTCTCTGGAAGTTTCCCTCCTTCATGCTGGTCTTTAATTCCTATCCTCAGAATCCTTGCCCCATAGACACTGGTGGAATTTAACTGCTTTCATCAATGCATTCGCAATGAGAAAGAAATAGCCCAGATTCCTCAAGAGCCAAGGGAAAACAACAACAACACACAGTGGTTTCGTTGGAATGGAATCACCTGATCCCAAGACAGAGAGAGAGAATTGGCTCTCTGCTGGTGTCCTTGGTACTTGGCAAGTGTCATAATTATTTGTTCTTTGCTATGAACAGTGCATAGGCTGGTAGGGATTATGATAACAGTTTTGCTCTATGAGGAATGCGGACCCAGAAAAGTGAAGCACCCGGCTGAAAGCCTGATGCAGAATAACAGGTATAGTCTGAACTCCACGGCTCGGTCCCCTGACTCCAGCTCAGCTCTTTTATTTACTTATTTATTCTCTTTTGTTGCCCTTGTTGTTTTATTGTTGTAATTATTGTTGTTATTGTCGTTGTTGGACAGGACAGAGAGAAATGGAGAGAGGAGGGGAAGACAGAGAGGGGAAGAGAAAGATAGACACCTGCAGACCTGCTTCACCGCCTGCAGGTGGGGAGCTGGGGGCTCAAACCGGGATCCTTATGCTGGTCCTTGGGCTTCTTGCCTTGTGCTGTTATCCCGCTGAGCTAAGGCTGGACTCCCTCCAGCTCATTTCTTTCACCCTGTCTTCCCTCTGGATTTAACTTCCAGGGATTGGCTGCAAAAATTTGCTTTCATTGGAATGCAAATCTCGTGAGAACAGAGACCATCTCGAAGTCCTAACCATCTGCTGAGTAAATAAATGAATGATTGCATGAATGACAGCTGCCCTGAAATCTTGACAAAGATGCATGCAGTCCCTCAAGACACCAGAAGATGGCGGCAAAGTAACAGCCAAATCAAGTCGTGGGCTTCCAGGTTAGTGTGAAGCTTTCTTTCCTTTCTGTTATCTTCCCTTCCCTGAACTCTGCAAAACAGGTTAGCTAGGTCTCCCCACCCCCAGTCTCGCCCCCCCATCCACCCCACGCAGGAGAGACCAAGAATTACCATCGGTTGACTGAAGCCCTTTCCTGCTTGAGCTCTCTCACTTCAGGTCACGTGGTTGCTCCTACTCAGAGACCAAGAAGGGTTTCCATGGCTGAATTAAAACTTGTGCCTCAAGTGTCCTGTTTATCAAACCAAAGAAAGAGTCATAGCCTCAACTCCCAGAGGCAGACACGGGCTGTCACTTCTGTGCTGTGCCTCAGAAAAAAAAAGAAAGAAAGAAAAAAGCCGTAGGAGAAAGAAAGAAGTTGGTGGAGGAAGTTTGTTGATTTTGTCAAGGTGGGGGTGGGGGGAGAAAGGTCCACCTCAGCTTACTTGGCCGTATTTGAAATCAATCTTCCCTTAAAGCCCAGGAAGAAATCCATCCTTTAAGTGACCAACTATCAGCCAACAGTTTATTTGAAAGGGGCGAGGAGAGGGAGGCAAGGGACTCCTCCCGAGACCCTATTTCATCCACAGGGAGGAAGGAGGTTCTGTCTCCTCTCCCTCTGGAACATTCCACATTGTCTAGGGTGTCTCTTTATGGACTTGTGGATTTTCCCGTGCGGTTGGTGGGGCTGTGTTTGCTGGAAGAAAAAGTGAAACAAAAAGCAGGTGAGGCTTTCAAATACATCTGATTTACCCTTTGCCTGACTGGGGAAGTGGGATTCTCAAGCATGTTTAGATTAGTGACACTTTTTTTTTAGGGGGGGGGGGAGTAATTGCTGAGCAGTAATTAATTGCCTGCATTGGGAAAAAAGGGGGGCAGGCATCTAGCCTCACTGTGTTAATTTTTACCTTGACAAAGATTCTTCAGTGACCTCTGACCCCAGGCTGTCACCTTCTGACACATCCCTCTAGGTCCCAAATTTCATCACCCACCACCCTGCTTCGGGTCCGCCAGGTGTGGCTTGAATGAAAATGACTCAGTCCTTCGGAGGAGTAACTAAGTCCTTCAAAAATGAACATTTGGCCTTCTCACCAAAGCACAATGTTTTAATGAAGGTAGCATGACAAGGGCGGTGATGTGAAGATTGGAGGGAGGGGACCCTCAGTCTGGATCCTCTCTTCCCCACCCCACGCCTCCCCACAAAAGGGGCTCCCCTGACCCCAGATCTTGAGGCAGGCAGAAACTAGTGAAAAGTCCTCCGTGCTTTATGAAAAGTGACTGTCTTCCATTACCTGGGCGGCCAGAGCAACAGGAAATGAACACAGAATTCATTCCCGCGATAATGACGGCTCCTAATCATCGGGCTGATAAGTTAATATCATTAATTAATCGTGTAATTAGACAAGCGCCCGAGGCTTGCTGGGACTGGAGACTGATATTTCCAAACACACAGGGGGAAGCCGCCGCCTTCTTCTAAGAGGTGCAAGATAGAGCTAGTCTTCCAAAGGAAACTCTATTTGGCCAGGGACCATGAATGCGGAGGACCAAGTGTGCTTGGGTCCACGCATCTCTGGGAAGAACGGGAGGCGCGCTGGGACCACTGCTTGGTCTGCGGGGGTGCGGGACAGCACACTTCTCTGCAGAGCTTCTGGGGTTCCATAAGGAGAGTTCCATAAGGGTGCCAGAGCCTTGGCTCTCAGGAGAACGCCCAGTTAGCTCAAGGGTGCTGGTCTACTGTGGGTGCCAGGAGTAGGCCGTGTGTGGATTGGGGTGCTGGGGTCCTACAGAGCAGGAAGTAAAAGGCTGTAACAGCCTGGGCTGGAAGGATTACGCTGCTTCACTGTTGGGGGGTGGGGTGGGGAGCGAGCTAGAGTGCCCAGAGCCTCAAGGAGGCTTGGGTGACCCCAGTGTTGGTGGTGGGGGCTTCTTAGGACCTCGTGTGGGCTGGAAGAGTTCCCAGGTGAGGAAGTATTTGGGGTACAACTCCCCAACCTGAGGCTGAAGCTCCGGTCACGATGGCGTGGGGGGTGGGGATCGAGAAGCCAGGATCGCATTTCAAAAGCTCAGCTAGGTTGGGGTGCTGCACTGGTGTATGTGGGATGGGGGGAGGGGAGCTGGACAGGGAGGACTCTTACCTTACTCACTAGGTCCCCACTGACGTCCTGGTCTCTCCCGGCCAGGGGCTGGAGAAGCTGTACCACCCAGGACCCAAAGGCCCCCAACGCCCTCCCGCGGCCGCTTCCTCTGTTGGGCGCTAGGAGCCTTTAAATTCGACCCTAGGAGCTTGGGGCCTGCCCCGGGTCCAGTCTGGGGGTTCCTGTACTTACCAAGCACCCACCCAGGCTTCTCCGTGCCACTAGCTGAGCCTCGGGCTCCCAGCTGGGGTCAAAGAGTGGAGCGCAGGGACAAGAAGTCAGTTTACTGAGGTTCCTGGAAGCCGGCAAAGAGCAGGCCACCTTCGGTCCTTGCAGGGTCTCTAGCCGCAAAGCCAAGGCTGGGGACAAGGAGGAGGCTCCCAGGCCATCGCAGAGAGCCTGAGACAACCCCTCCCAACGTTCCCCCAAAGACCCTAGTTCCAGGTTCCCAGGGATGGGAGCTCTCCTGATCCCTCTCACCACCACTCCCCAGCAGGGACTTGGGCGGGCATCTGAAACCGGGCTTCAAAGTCTCCAGCCTATCGTCTTTTTCATCAGCTGGGGAACAGAGCTTCCACCACCGCAGTCTCCCCCACCGGGACCTTTAGGGGCACGAGGGAGCCAGGGTGAAACAGGGGGTCACACTCTGAGCAAAAGCCCCCCATCTACATGGCAGGGCAGTTTCCAAAGACCTGGAAGTGTCCTCGGGGAGCAAACCCCGGGACACACAGACTTCTCCACACCCGGGCCTCAATTTCTTCCCTTATTAAAATAGATAAATAATAGTGATGATAATAATAAATAAATAATGGGGCTGGGAGGAGACAGCATAATGGTTCTGCAAACAGACTCTCAGGCCTGAGGCTTGGGGTCCCAGGTTCAATCCCATACACTACCAGAAGCCAGGGTTGAGCAGTGCTCTGGTTAAAAAAAAAAAAAAAGTAACAGTAATCATAATTATTAATGAATTTAGAAAAACGGGGCTGGAGGCCGACCCCACCCTCTGAGAGTGGAGACCGAGGAGCAGGAGTGCCGGAGGTGTGGGGGTCTCCGCGCCCAGCACGTGCCCCTCAGGTGCCGGCTATATTTTTTCTTTTTTTTCTTTCTTTTTTTTTTTTTTACTACAGCCGCGCCGTGAACTTTGAACGCCGACATCTGCAACGTATACATCTTGATTATACGCATCTTGATTATAAAACAATCAAAGGCGGCTCCATCCGGAACGCTGAGGCGCGCGGGATTCCACATCCCAACCGGGAAGGCCCGGCTGCGGGGGGCGGGGGAGGCTGGGGGTTCGGTTCCACGCGTCCACGGGCACACCTGCGGCCCCACGGGGCGCCCAAGGCCAGGGGCCGAAGCCAGCTCCCCGCGCCCGGCCGACTGCCACCCCCCACCCCCCGGTCCCACCCACCCACCCCCTCCAGAGCCGCCAGGTCAGGCTGGAAAGGAGCGAGGCTGCCTGTCTGCTGAGGAGGGTTTGTGGGGGGGGGGGGGTTGCTGGGGGTCTCAGCTTCAGTCTTTTCCTTCTGGGATGCAAATTTTTCTTAAGGGCCAAGGCGCCGAGAACTCTCCCCGCAGAGAAAGGGCGGGCTCCAAGCCGGCGCGGAGACCCCCAAGGGCGCCCGTGTGCTCGCACCCCAGCACTTTGGCGCTGGCGGGTTTGCTGGGGTGGGGGCGCGGGCGCGGGGTCGTGACCCTTCGGCCCCAGCAATTAGCACCGCGGGGTCAGCAGGAACCCCGACGCCTCCCCCCGCGGCTCCAGGCGCGCCCACAGTCTTCCACCTCCCCCCCCCCCCCACCCCAGCGCCTGGGCGCAGACAGTACCCGCGGTTGTCACCTCAAATCTACAAATCCCCGACTCGCCGGCCCTGCAGGCTGTCTGTCCCCCTTCCCCAAGAGGAGGCCCTGACAGCGCCGCTGGGAGCTGTGGCCTTTGTCCCTACAGACGGGGCCGGTCCAGGGTTAAAACATGAAGGACCTCCCCCCTCCCCCGCCCCCGGCCCCCAGGTAAAGGGCTTTGGCCTCCAGAGTGAGAGTTGAATTGTGAATGTTTTGGGGGGGATGTTATGGATTATTCGGAGCCCTTTCTATGCCCTTCCACCTATCCAGAACTCAGGCTACCCTTAACCACCCCCCCACCTCCCCACACAAAGCTGGGGCTAGGTTTGGGGGAGGGGAAGGGTGCACTACCAGGAGATACATATTTTTAAATGTATTTTATTTTAATGAAAGATAGAAAGCCCAGAGCCCTACTCAGCTCTGTTTTATGGTGGTGCTGGGGATTGAACCTGAGACCTCAGGAGCTTCAGGCAGCAAAGTCTTCTGCAAAATCATAGTACTGTCTCCCCAGCCCGGGGAAATGCGAAGACCGAGGTGCAAGGTACTTGGCGAGGAGATAGATGAGCAGGAACACGGTCCACCCCAGGCGCCTGGGCTTGGCAAACTTTCTTTGGAAACCCAGAAGCCGGAAGGGCTGTTTTTCTCATCCCAAGCCCAACTCGGAGTGAAAGTGGTCTCCCGGGCCGGGAAGCTGGGGAGGGGGCGGTGAAGCTTGGGGGGGGGGGGAGGACCGTGGGTCGGGTTGAGGCCGGGGGATCTGGAGCCGCGCGCCGGGCGCACTGGGGGAGCGCGCAGGTAGGTGGCACTCGAAGCCCGGGGAAAGGGCCGCGGCGCCGGGCGCGTTGGGCTGGAGCTGCCGCCGCCGCCACCATAAAAACCCGCGGCGGGATTGCGACCGGCGCCAGGTGGGTAACAGGCAAGCAAACCCAGGGAGATTGCGAGCTGCCCACACCCCCCGCCCGGCTGCGCCACCAGAGTTACTCATTAACTCCACCGTAGACAAGTAAGATACACGGGAGATTAACAGGGAAAGAAAGAAAAATAATAAAGAATCAAAATATATAATAAAATAAAAGCCAGTCATGGTGTGTGTGTGGTGTGTATGAGGGGGAGACTGAGCACTCACTGTCGGAGATTTTGGGAAATGAGGGGGGTGTGCGAAGGAAAAGTATTGCCCCTCCCCTCCAAAAAAATAAGAAATCTTTACCAGTTTCCTATGTCCAGGAGCCGCAGCACTAGGAACCCGCACTTGGGATTCTGTAAGGTTTTTTTTTTGGGGGGGGGGTTTTGGGTAGGGCCGTCATGCAACCCCCTTTCCTCTGGCCCTGGTTATCTTTTCTCTCACTCTAGCGCTTCCCCCCCCAAAAAAAAAAAAAACACATACACACGTGCCAGGCTGCAGATAGAAGGGGGGGTGTCTCTCTCCAAAAGGACTGGACCTGATTCCCTACCAAGTACAGGCTGTTTGTCCTCCTGGCTGGTCATTGAAGAGGCTCGAAGGTGACAGGGACTTGGGGCCCGGCTGGCGGGCTCCAGGGAGGGGGAGGAGGAGGCAGACGCCAGGCGGGCTGGGGCGGTGTCCTCTTGTCCAGGCCCCCAGGGCGCAAAAAGGTGAGGGACTCACCCTACAGAACCTTGTGGGGGGGTGGGGGAGGGGTGCCTTACACACACACACACACACACACACACACACACACACACACCTCGAGGCTTAGCTGGGGGAGGGTGGAGAGGTGACAGAGACCAAAAGAATGTCAGGGCCATGCCGTTTTTTTATTGAATATTTCAAAGATAAATTGAACTTCAAAAGGCAACTCCTCAAACAGGCGCAAGGCAGGTCGGAGGGGCGGGGGGGGGGGGGGATGGAGGAGGGTGTCAGCCTGCCGGGGGGGTCAAATGCGCATGCTGGAATTACCTTGCCCAGATGGGGCTCGGCCCTGCTCTCTGGGTGAGCCCCACGGAAGGGCGTGCAGCTCTTGGCCGGCAGGGCGATGGCTGGGGCCCCAGATGTGCTCCCTGGGGTCGTAGGACCCCACTGGGAAAACCAAGGCAGTAGCTGTCCCTTCAGCCCCATCCACTTCACCCAAGGCCTGGAGGTCAGCTGCTTTGTTATGCCGAGTCTCGCAGCCCAGAAGGTTCTACTAACTTTTTTTTTTTAACAACAAATTTTTTTTTTTTTTTGGTGTGGTGATGCAAGGAGGTATTGTAATATCTATCATTTCCCAACTCCAGCAGGAAAAGAAGCCTGCACAGAGAGTGCCGGCAGTCCTCAAACTTGCTTTTGGGTCCGCTGGGGCAAAGGGAAAACTGGCCTGGGCAGCGAGCGGAGGCATTCTTTTCCCATTAAGACTTAAGTATCTGAAATTGCTCTTCTCTCCATTCCAATCAGCCTCCCTTCCGTCTCTCGTTTGGCTCCCTAATTTAGAGGAAAAGTAATTTCAGATTGCAGCCTCTCACCCCATGCCTGCCCGAGTCAGGGACTTTTGTTTTAAGCTTTGTAACTTGAGTGACAACACATTTGGGTCCGGTGGGGGCGGCCTTAAATACGTAAAGGCGAAAAGAAGGGAGTGGTTGGGGGTTAGGGGCAGCAAGAAAGTAGAGTACCCCACCCCCACCCCCATTCAGTTCAAGAAAGCACGAACTCCAAGGCCCAAAGACATTTCAATAAAAATTTATTTATTGAAATTTCAATGTTGTTCTAACGAAAGGGGGAAAAGTACAGCAAACCAAGGAACTCATGGACAACGCGATAACAGAAAATAGACCTTCGTTGTGGTGGACTTTGTTTTCAGACCAACTCAGCTCTCAGCACCTGACTTTCGAACTGTGAATCTCTCTATAGGCACTCATTCAAAACACCATCAACACCGAGGACAGTAGTCAATCCTACTTCGATTTTGTTGTTGTTAAAGAAATCAAAGACAAGCAAATACCAAAGAAAAATTAGAAAGTCAAACCACACAGCCTCTGTACTCCCTCCCGCCCAACCCTAAGCAATCTTAGAACGACCCTTAAGATGTTGTGTGTGTATATATATATGTATATATTTGTTTCTTTTTTTAGGTGGAGCTGGAAGGGGTGCCAGCTCTTCAATGTTTTGGCAACAGCACTTCCTCCTGTGTTCCAACATTTAAAAGGGGGGGGCTTTTTTTCTTTCTGCAGACAACACAATTGAAAGTGTATTGGCATAGAAGGAAGGTGTGTTCACTAGTTTTAAAAAGCAAGCCTGTGTGACCTTGAAATAAAAACAGACTAGATGGGAAAAACAAGAACACACACATACACACACAAATCCTGACAGCTGCAAGTCTATTTACATAGAGTTATGTACAATGTCAATAAATTAAGGTATTAATTTTCCCAGCATCCGTATTCCACCTATTTACAAGAAGTTATCAAATAATTACATAAATACTTTGTCTAATAGTCTCGCTTCTTTATTATTATTATTATTATTCAACCTGGTTATTGCATGTACAGGAAAGAGAATTGTCACACGGGGACAACCAAAAATCCCGCTACAGATGAGATTAAAATAAATTCATTGTGTGGTGCTCCCCCCCTTCCTTCCCTTTCAATCCTCCAGCCCCCTTGGTGTTAGAGGGGAGAGAGTTGGGCAAAGGGTGTGAGAGAGAGGAGGAACATGCTCTCTCCCTAAAAGCAAGCATTCAAAATAAAAATCACAAATACAACGACCATGGTGGAACATGCAAGGAGACCTAGAGTAGCTCTCAAACCATCACAAGAATATGAAAAAGACACAGATTCTCTTAATAAGAGGCTAAACACAAGGGTGGCAGCAGACTCCCCTCCCCAAACTTCTCACGAACGATGGACAACAGCTTGCTCTGAATAGTGTCCCGGCTTCAGGAACAGAATCATGTCAAGTGTGTTCATTCATCTATTCCTCGACTTTGGGGTTTTTTTTTTTTACATTTTATTTTTGTTTCCACTTGACACGGTAAAGAAAAAAAGATATATATATATATATATATATATATATATATATATATATATATATCTGCACGGGGCAGGGGGTTGTCCAATACTTGCCCATTTTTATCCCTCTCCAGTCACAGCTGGAAGGTGCACTCCACGTGTGCCTGGGCTTCCCCCCTCCCTCCCTCCCTCCCCTGCTCAGTGCAACTCTGCATCTGAGCTCCCCAGGATCTGAAGGAGATCCTGGAGGCTTCCACCAGGCCTAGAAGACCTGTTTCTAGCACATTCTCTCCAGGGAGTCCCAGGTAGGGTGGGGAGAGGGTCCCCATTCCCAAGCCAGATTCCAGCCGGGAAGGGTTCCTCTCCCTTCCACCGGCATCCGACGAAGACGACAAAGTGCATTGCAGACCGGACTGGAATGAAGGAACTTCCACAGGAGGGTCTAGGGGGAGCCACTGCGGGCCGTGTCCGGCTTGGCCTCCAGGCCACTGACTAGCCGCTGGATGCTCTGTAGTTCGCTGCTGGCCGCCTCCTTGTCGGGGCAGAGTTTGGGCGACAAGGACAGGGAGCTGGAGGACAGCGTGGAGGAGCGGCTGTTGAGTTCCGAGCCCGAGTCCAGAGCCACGGAGGCCGGGCTGGTGGCCAGGGTGGCGGCTTTGGCGTCCAGGGGCCCCGTGGCCATGGAGGGCAGGGCGGTGGTGAGCAAGCTGCTGCCGTCGGGCAGGGGCATGGGGATGGAGTAGGGGCTGTAGCGAAGCCTTGGGCGCATGGAGCTCAGGTTGAGGAAGGGGTGGCGGTGCACCGAGCTGGAGGCCGCAGCCGAGGAGGCAGCCGCAGCGGCAGCCATGTAAGTGTAGGGGTACGGGAACAGGCTTCCAAAAGGTGACATGGCCAGGCCCTGGGGGTGGGGGGGCAGAGAGAGAGAAGACACAGTCATCAGGGAGACCTGGAGGGAGCTGAGGCAAGCAGGCTTTGAGCCCCCTCCCCAAACCAAGGCAAGTCACTGAGGGAGGTGGGGCTCCTCATGCTGGTAACCCAGCATTTCAAGAAGCTGAGCAGTGCTCTGGTCTTTTTCCATTCCAAGCAAATGATAGAATATATATATATATGCATTTTTTTAAGAACAGGGAACATACTATGGGATTTTCCCCAGGATCTTTGTGATGATCACATCAGTGGGCCTGTTAGAATCCTCCCTCCTATAGAAGTCAGTGTGTGTGTGTGGAGGGGGGGGGGGTTAGACAGCATCATGGTTATAGGAAGAGATTCTCATGCCTGAGGCTTCAAAGTCCCAGGTTCAATTCCCTGCATCACCTTAAGCCAGAGCTGAGCAGTGCTCTGGTAAAAATTTAAAAAAATTAAATAAAATAAAAAAGAAAGAAAATTAGAAGTCAGTGTGTGCACCTGTGAAGCTGGACTTAGGGTCCAGTTTTCCCCCCACCCCATCAGGAAGGCTGGAAACAGGCCCACAAATTAATCCCCTAAGCACCCCCCCACACACACACACACCCCAATCCAGAGCTCCTTAAACCCATGGAAAGGGGTTGTGAGGGGGGAGAACAAAGCATGTTTGCTGTAAACTGTGTCAGATCTCAGAGCCTGACTGGTTGATGCTATAAGACTGGGAAAATGAGGCAGGCCCCCTGCTAGCTCTCAGCTACTGAGTAGCAGGAAGAAGCATGACTTGGGCCAGCCCCTCAGTGCTCTGCTCATTTGCCCAGGCAGCCCAGTGCCCACTGCCCACCTCACAGATGGTCTCCAGGAGAGGGGAGAAGCAGCAGAACCTGAAATGGATGGAGCCTTTTCTCTCCCACCCACCCCCCTTCCTCCTCTGGGCCAGCCCTGTGTCTGCTCAGAGAAGGGAGACGAATGTACTCAGACAAAACAACCAGCAAAAGCATTGCAGAAACCCCATACAACCTCTTCCTGGGGTTGGGACTTCTCCCCAGCTGCCTTGTGCCCCAGAACAGCTGTCTGAGCTGGGCATGGAGGCCCCTGGGGCCTGCTACAGCTCCCAGCTTGTCCCTCTCCCTCTCTGATATTTCCCACCCTGTGCTGAAGGCATTAACCCTTTGAGAACAGGGCTGGGTGGGGGGTAGGGGAATGATCTAGAAGATTCCAGTTACCACTCCCACTGCCAGGCTACAACATCTCCTCCAAGTCTAAACTCCTCACCCCAGGAGCCACCTCAGCCCCTAAGTTAACATTACAGAGGGGCCCTGGGGAAGGGCTCTAGTCTCTGCTGCACTCCTTCTGGGCTGTGCACCTTTGGCTAAAGCACTCAAGTCTCTGGGCCTCTGCCTTTTCAACTACAAATTGGAGGTGCTACTGACACAAGGAGTTAGAAAGAGTCAGAAGGCCCTAAGTTAAGTGTCCTGTGTTTTATTACTGCCTCCCCTACTTGGTTAGAATCCATCCTTAACCTAGGGGGTGGGGGAAATGGAGTTGGGGAGACAGCATAATGGTTCTATAGAAGGAATCTCCCGCCTGAGGCTCTAAGGTCCCAGGTTCAATCCCTGGGACCATCATAAACCAGAGCTGAGGAGTGCTCTGTTTTTGGTTTGGTTTTGGTATCTCTCTTAATTTTTTTTTTTTAAAAAGGGCTGGAGAGGGAGTTGGGCTGTAGCGCAGTGGGTTAAGCGCAGGTGGCGCAAAGCACAAGGACCAGCATAAGGATGCCGGTTCGAACCCCGGCTCCCCACCTGCAGGGGAGTCGCTTCACAGGCGGTGAAGCAGGTCTGCAGGTGTCTATCTTTCCTCCTCCTCTCTGTCTTCCCCTCCTCTCTCCATTTCTCTCTGTCCTATCCAACAACGACAACAACAATAATCAAACAACAAGGGCAACAAAAGGGAATAAATAAAATAAAAAAATAAAAAGGGCTGGAGAATCAGCATCATGGTTCTGCAAAAGACTTTCCTGACTGAGGCTCTGAGGCCCCACCAAGTTCAATCCCCAGCACCATCAGAGAAGCCAAAGGCAACAATATTCTGGTCTTTAAAATAAGCTGCCAGGCAGGGTGGAGGGGCTGCCAGGAGGGAGAAGGGTGTACCTGGGAGGCCAAGACATGCTGCTGCAGGTGGAAGGGCAGGGTGGCCGCCGATGGCCCCGACAGTCCCTGGGCGGCTGCTGCCGAGGCCATGGCCGTGGAGTCCAGGCCCGAGACACCGGTAGACGCCCCAGTCACTGTGGCCAGCAGGGGCCCCATGCCAGCAGCAGCCATGCTGGAGAAGGCTCCTCCCATGGCAAACTGGCTGGGGTGCAGGAAGAGTGGGTGGCCGTTGAAGAACTGCTGCCCGGCCAGGCCAGGGGTGAAGCCCAGGCCGGGTAGGGGGCCCTGGGCCAGGTGCGCTGCAGCTGTGGGGTCCGTGTGCACTGACAGCGGCGCAAAGGCCTCCTTGGCCGGCGGGGGGCGCGGCTCATCCGCCTTGGGCGCCCCGGGGCTCCTGTGCTCCTCGGGGGCCGGCCCGCGGGTGCTGGACGAGATGGTGGCCGGGCTGTGGCGGGAGTCCGGGGACGCCTTGTCCGGCCGGCCGCTGTCCCGGGGCCGGCCGCTGGGCTCGGCCGCGAACAGGTGCACCTTGGCCGCCGCGGGGCTGCCTTTGTCGCGGCCCGGCTCCTCCGACGTGGTGGTGGTGATCTTGGCAGTGTCGCAGGCTTCGGGGCCCGCCTCCTCTTTGCTGTCAGCCTCCGTGTCGCTCTCCCCTTCGCTGGGACACAGATCTGCTGGAGGAAGGAGGGAGGGACAGACAGGGTGTTGGGGAGGGGGTACTTGAGCTTGGTGACTTGCAGGCTGGGTGACCCAGGGCCAGCACCCTGCCTCCCTACTGAACCTCTCTGGGCCTGTTTCCTGTCTGCAAAATGGGGGGTTAAAAAACCCTAATAAAATAAAATAAAAAGCCCTCAATTCCTGCCCCTTCCACCCCATGGTGGAGGATGGAAGGTATAATATATATTTTAAATATATATTATACCTTTTTAATACATATTTTAAATTTAGCTAGGGTTGGGGAGATAACGTATGAGCGATGCAAAAAATACTTTCTAAAGTTGCCTGAGGCTCTGAGGTCCCAGTTTCAATGCCCAACACCACCAGAAGCCAGAACTGAACAGTGCTCTGGGAAATAAATACATAAATGACTTCGTTGGTGCTGACTCCTCCAGTCACCTATTATCCCCCCCTACACACACAACTAGGAGCTCTTTTGGCTGCCTTGCCTTTTCCCATTCAAATGCAAATTCACTTAAAAATAAATAAATAAATAAAAGCCTCTCACACCAAATCTATCTACATAACAACTGTCATGCAAGTTTCTGTTCTGTGGGGAATCAAGGCCTTCCACCCACATGTGAATTCTCCCCCAAAGGATTGACCAGGCAGAATCATCTTAATGGGAAATGAGACACCCCTTGCATCCCCAACCACCCCGCCCCACCAGTCCCAGACTTTGTTTCGCTCCCAGACTATTTGGGGTTTTCACCTCACCCTCTGTGGGTACCTTACCTGGAAGAAAAAAATTGTAACAATAACACAAGAAAAAAGGGGTTCTGTTTCCTGTTTAAAGCTTAAAGGATTGAAAGTCTCAAGGGTGTTCATTTTATTTTATTTTATTCACAAGAAACAAGTTTCTTTCCAGAGAGAAAAGAGAGAGAAAAAAAAAACCTTTCAAATAGTCCTCGCTCTTTAAACATAGGAAACCCACAGGATGGGGGGGGTGGAACCAACTCTTCCCTGCCCCTCCCCCTCCCCAAGGGACCCCAAGGCCCCATCCATCACCCAGGTAAAAATGGCTGCCTTGGAGCTGGGTATTCCCCCCACCACAACAACAGGGACAGGACGATGGTTTGGGGTGGGAGGGGGACAGGAAGCCCTGGCCTGGCCCATTTTAACTCAGAGTTCCAAGCTGTTGAGAAATCAGCAGTTGCTTGATTGGGGAGGGGGGAATAGGCAAATTCTGAGGGCACCCCTCTCACCAAAAGAAAATACAGAAAGACCCCACACACACACACATGCATACACACACACACACACACACACACACACACACACAGAATCCAACTTGGGGTGGGGGGAGGAGCATGCCCAGCCACCCTTTTTGAACTCTGACTCTGGTTTATAGACTTCTAGAAGGGTCTGAAGCTTTGCATGGGTGAAGAGGTCCAGGTGCATGGCCTGGCCTCTGTCTTTCCCAGGGTCTGACTGGAGGGGGGGGCAGGGAGGGAGGGAAACCAGGTGACCCAGGCTCACCTTTGAGGTTGGAGGTGCCCACGGTGGAGACGGCTGGGGATGAGGACGGGGCAAAGCAGCTGAAAGCCGCCTGTTCGCTGGAGGACTCATCAGAGGTACCATTCTCCTTCTTGTGCCTGTCTTCAAACACCCTCATGGACTGCAGGGTGAGCTGCTTTCTGTGAGGCAGAAGCCCACCCCCCTGGCATCAGAGAAGTGGCAACACCCCACCCACCCAACACCATCCCCTGAACTCTAATCTGTCCCACAGCCCCAAGCTCCCATTTTCACCCCTCTAGACATGGGGCCAGTATCACCCCACCCTCCATCCCTAGGAAGGAGGAGCCAGGCTGTTTGGGTTCAAGACCAGGATTTCTGTCAGGTTAAGGTCATCTGCCCCAGGCTGGGGACTTCTTTAAAAGCCAAAAAAAAAAAAAAAAGAGAGAGAGAGAGAGAGAGAGAGAGAGAGAGAGAGAGAGACAGAAAGGACCAGGGAAACAGGCATCTCACAGGGCCGGGCCCGGCAGCAGGGAGCACACAGACAGCCAAGCCAGTAAACTCCTGCCGGGGCTGCTGAATGAAGATTGGGAGGAAGTGCTTATTTCATGGTGTTCTTTCCAGTAATCGGTCCAGCAACACATCAATCAGAGTTGTAGGGGGAAAAAATCTATTTCAATGTTAGAAGTTAATTTTTTTTAATGCCCATACCCTCCCTAGGGGGGTAAGTTCAAAATTTGGTCCTTTTCTGGATTTCAGAAATTCTTTTGACAGTGGCTGGAGTGGGGGGAGGAGGAGGGGCAGCTCTGCTCAGTGCAGGGGTGGGGGGGCACAAATTTCTCAGGGGGGGCCACAGTCTTGTCTGAAGGCCCTTGCAAGACAAGACCAGGAGTCACAAAGTAGCCTGTAGATAAACTTATAGTCCTTTCCAGAGACTTGGCAGAATGAACGCAGAACAATCAGAAATCAAGAGGCTTTTTTTTTTTCTTGCAAAAGCAACTCTTGCTGTGGCTTTGTTTATTCTTTCCTTCCAGGTCCAGTGGACTAAAATTTGGTAGAAGGGAGCTAGGAAGTGATGCCCAAACCCTTCCCCAAAAATGAATGAAATGAGTGTCCCACCCACCTCACCCTCCCCCCAGCCTAACAAAGCAGGAAACAAACAAACACCCAATTGATTTTGAAGGTTCTCTGAGAAATAAAGACACCACCTCCTCCCCGCTCACCTTTTTTCTCTCCTGCCATTGCCAGTGTCCCGGAAACCTTTGGCAAAAGGGTTGTTGTCAATTTTCAACTGCGTGATCTAGAGAGGAAGACACAAAGCAAGAGATGATGGCCTTGGGTTCCAGAACAGTCTAAGGACCCCAGGACCAAAAAAAAAAAAAAAAAAAGTCTGCAGAGATCTGTCTGCCAAGAAGAGGCAGCTGGGTAGCCCCTCTTAGCCCCTTAAGCCAGAAGGAAAGAACAGCACAAGTTTTTTTGTTTTTTCTTTGCTGTTTGTTTGCTGAGGAAACTCCAGTGGCTTCTCTCTACATAGGAGGCCAACCCAGGGTTCTAGGCTAAAGTGAGCCTACCTGAAAAATCCTTCTTTCTCCTAGAATTTTGAGCTAAGAAGTTGTCAAAGGGACAAATTTTAAGCTTCTCTTGCTATCCTTTTTATTTTTTATTTTGGGAAGTATAACACGACTTTATATTTGTCTTAGGTGTACCATGTAGGTCTTAACACTGCACTTTCGTTTTGATTTTT
Source organism: Erinaceus europaeus (assembly GCF_950295315.1). NCBI lineage: Eukaryota > Metazoa > Chordata > Mammalia > Eulipotyphla > Erinaceidae > Erinaceus > Erinaceus europaeus. The sequence continues at coordinate 10,922,936 of NC_080167.1, read as the reverse complement.
TTTATATACAGTGCAATTAATCATAAAATAGGTTATGGCATACTTTCTGCCCTCCAACACACACACACACACACCATAACAACATATGCTCTAACCTTTTCCCTGAATCTAATAAAATGATTTATGGGGTTTCACTGCCCTTGCGTTGGAGTGGATCTGATTTTTTTTTTCTTTCTCTTGACTGGGAAGGGTGGGGGTGGTGGTGGCATTTGAGGAATTACAATATTGACAATTACGGATTTAAAAGGACTGAATGACCCCTGGAAACATTTGCTTTCGTTTATATACTCTGCCACAGCCATTAGGTGGAGAAAGGACCCCCCAACCCTCTTTGTCTGATCAAAAAAAAAAAAATGCTTCGTTTAATTTATTATTGTGTTCACAACTCAGATTCACAGATTCTGGATCTAGAGGAAGCAAGCAGTTTGCATGCTGTGGGGAAAAAAATAATAAGAAGCCCCAGTATGTCATCTTTCAGGTCCCTTCCCATGGTGGGGTGATAAGGGGCCTACACAACACCCCCAGAGGTAGGGAGAAGACCCATGAGTGGGATTCTTGATGTAGGAAGCAATCCCAAATTCAAAATATTCCCAGAGAGAAGACCCTGGCGTTCTAGTTCCCAGCTAAGGACACACATCCAGAAGACCCCCTCTCAGGAGCCAGAAGCCACTCAGGGAGACAGCTGACTCGGGCTTCCAGGTGTGTGACCCCCCCCCCCCACCCAGAGTGCCAAGTTTGTACTGAGGCCCAGGGGTTCTTTTGGGTTCTCTGGGGTTCTATGGTGCTCTGTCAGGCCCTAGCTGCTGAGTTAGGGACTGGGAATAGTGGTCCTAGCTCTGAGCTGTTAGCCTGTGACCTCGCAGCCACCCAACACATTCGGGGTGTGTATGTATGCCTGTGTGTGCAGCGGGGGGGGGGGGGGGGGGGCGGGGGGGCGGGGGGGGGGTTGTGCTGCAGGTCCCAGGCCTTAGGCCCAAGGAAAGAGGAAGGAAAGACTTCAGGTGCCTCAGAGAACTGGATTAGAAAGTTTTTTCAATCACATAAGGACACACACACATACACATCATAAAAAAAAAAAAAATCCAGCAGCATAAAAGGTAATAAAAACCAGACCAGCTATTCAGGAGTTCTGACTAAGGGAGAAAATGAAGTCTCCTCTGGGGGCTCTCCTCCAAAGATCCCAAATGACTTTTGCTTTAAACACACACACACACACACACACACACACACACACACACACACACACACGACTGGTTCCTTTGGAACTTTCTACCAGGTATCCCTTCCAGAAAGAAAAAAGAGAATTACCTCCCCCTACCCCACCACCACCACCACCGCTGCTACCTCCTAGAGTTAAGGGGAGGTGAGGGTAGGGTTCTAGAAGCTTCTTCTCTTGAGCAAAATTCATTAGGCATTTTTTTTCACTTAGCTGTCTTTTCACTGTTGAGTTTTGTGTGCGTGTGTGTGTATGTGTGTGTTTCCCTCCTTGTCTCACAGTTGTCCAATACTACTCTTCCCCCACCTCAACCCCATTGAAGGTCAAATCACAAATGCAAAAACTCTCAACCAGTTTATCTGCTGATTTTCTCAGGCCCCCACCCCCCGACCGCCCCCACCCCAGTAGCTTAAAGGCGGGAGAGAAGAAAAAAAATACACCCCCCCTCAGAACGCTGAGCACAGTGGTTACCTTATCATTCTGGTATGCCGTCACAGCGATGAATTCGGTTTCGGGAAACAAGTATGTCCGAAACGTACTATAAGGGAGTTTCAAGATGTCATTGGCCCGCACGATGTGGAACCGAGGCTGGTACTTGTGCATGGAGTTCAAGATAGTCTGCAGGGGCAGGGAAAGAGAAGAGGAGAGACACAAGACAAGGGACTGAGTGGCATAAACGGGGGAGTCAGAGGGGCCCCTGCCAGGCTGACTCTGTCTACCCCACCACCTCAGGTACCAAGCTAGGACCCGGCCCACCGCCTTATAGCAGCACCTCTTTGGGGGTACATTCCACTCCACAGATGTTGTCTTCCGGAAGAGTCCGAACTATTCCTCAATTTCCAAAGGGTGGCCCCCCCACCCTCACCACCTATGGTTTATCGTACCCTAGCCTACCTGAGTACCAAAACTATAATTCCCCTGCCACGTTGCGTGATCACTTGGGAAGGCCAAAGTCTTAAAAGATAGAGAAAAACATGCATTTTAATTTACAAAATGATTCAAGCCCTTTAAGCGCCCACTAATTGACGAGCCCAATCCACTTAAGGCCCTGAGAGGCTGAACTCTAGAGAGGAATATTTATTCCTTAATCAAATCAAGGGCTTCAAACGCGATCTCTGCCCGCTGAAGATATTTTCAAGCCATTCGTGTCTTCCTGGGCCTAATCTTTCTGCTTGTTCCTCGCTTATCACTCTGTTTATTTTATTGAAATGTTGGGGAGGGGCCCTGGGGCAGGGGGCAAAAGGTCTTCTGAGTGACTTTCACAAGCAACCCAAGCCTTCTGCAAGTTCCTCAGCCTCGCGCCCACTGAACACACAAGACACTCCCAACGCACACAAGTTTCACAGCAAAGGTCTCATTGACTGGCTTTCAGCAAACCTGCCTAAACTCGGCTCCTCCTGAGTAAAATTCAGGAGAAGGAGAAGATAAATCTTTTCTAGAAAGATTCATACCCTCTTGCCCAAGGAGCCTTTGAACCGTCCTCCTACCCCCTAAGAGCCGTCCTCCCCCCTCTAAAGGGCTGGTTTCAAAAAATAGGTATTGCTGTCTTAGATCTTTCAGATACCAATAGCTTTAAGATTGAATGTCTTTTTTTTTTTTTCTTTTCTTGTATCTTAAAGATCGGCTGTTAAACCTTCACTCTCAGGTAAGGCATTTATTTGCCAAGGATCTGGGAAGGCCTTGGCGAACAGTAGTTACGGATTGGGGGATACCCCCCAAGCCCCACGGCTTTGAGAACCCCAGGCCTCCCATTATGCCAAGGAGACAGTCCTCTCTCTTGGTGTGGACAGAACAAGTTTGCTCACTCAGCAACAGGGAGCCAGGGAGCAGAAACTGGGGAGCCCCGGCCTTGCTAAAGGATAGAAAAGGAACACTGGACTGGGGTGGGGGTAAAATGCAACTTACAAATCCGTGTTTGTCGGAAATATTGTTGGTGAGTTTCAGTTTGTGGAAAGTGACAACTTTTGACATCCACTGCTCCCCGGTGGCTGGGCTGTCCGGGTGGATGTACATTCTCTTTGGCATTTCAGGGTCGGCCTTACCCGCCACCATCCACCGAGAATTGTGGAATTTATATCGGCAGTCATCCGCTGCTATAATGTCCATCAACAAAATATACTTGGCTTTTTTATCCAGCCCAGAACATCTTACTTTAAATGGAGGGAACATTCGCCTACAGCAGGAAGACAAGAGAACAACGGGGAGAGGGAAGGGGAAAGGAAAATAAATCACCCAAAGGCCTAGAATATTGAAATTTTAATTTTAAACTTTCTATTCTGACTGGTCAATGAGGTAACTGGGATGTGGAAGTGTTTTTCTTCCCCAAGTAACATGTTTCTCTCTGCTCCATTTCTCTGTCTTACAGTGAGTGCCCCGCGATTCAAGACGCTTGTGTCTTTCAATTTCACGATAAGTGACGACTGCTTGCCTGTTGAACTGCTGTACACATTCCCTCTTTACAGGGAGAGGCTAGCCCTGCATCCCTTTCTAAGAAGCTTTAGTAAAATGCTTTCAGTTAAATTTGGCAACCTCCCTGGTGGAAATGTTACATTTACTTAGGAAAGAAATGCCAGCATGCAGCGCCCCCCCCCCCACACACACACCCCAACCACACACACAAATACACCAGGGGTAGACACCTCACTCCAGGGCTGGCAAAAGGAAACTGGACTTTGAAGAGTTCCCAGAGTAGATTTTACACATTGGGGTGGACTCTGAGGAGGGGCCTGATACCCCACCAGCCCAGCCTGCCGCTAAACTAACACTTCAGCTGCTCAGACCCGCCACCAAACTGCTACTTTACTCCCCAGCTCAGCAAGGCTGACCTTCTAGACTCTGGTCTTAAAAGGAAACCCTTCGCTATGTAACTGACTCTATTTTTGCGGCTGTGCAGCCAAACTGGGGCCTGAGTTAGTTGGGAAGACAGAAAGCTATAAAGATATATGTATGTATGTATGTGTGTGTGTGTGTGTATATATATATATATATATATATATATATATATATATATATATATGTTTAATCTTTCCAATCTCAGCCTTGAGAGACCCCAGTGCCAGCAAAACTTAAAATGATTCTAAATGACAGGCAGGCAGAATTCCCAAACATGGCTGAGGATATTTCACACTTGGAAAAAGTGGCGGTGGGGGGGTCGGCAAACATAATCTTCATCTGCCAAAAACTGTCTGCTGCACCAGTCTGTCCCTTGACTTGAAGGCCCATGAAATAGGGTCGGCAAACAACCCCCCCACCTTCCATTTTTCTCTGGCTCTGATAGAGGCCGATTCTCAAGGGCCTCCCACCCCTGCTCTCAGCACCAGAGTCAAAGCAGAAAGGATGAGGGGAGTGAAAGTCAGCCCCCCCCCCCACCATCACCACCTCACACAAACATACACTTGAGCCCAGAAAAAAAAAAAAAAACGCGCTGAAAGTCTTTCGCTGGAAGCATAAAGTGAAACAGATTAAAACCTTATCAACACAGAAGGATGTTTCAGAGAGGCTTGTACAGTGAACTTCCTAACACGGGGTGATTCTTGTTCTCCCAGGAAAAAATAAAAATTAAGACAATCTTTCCAGTTTGTAGGGAAGCCAGGACTAGTAGGACTCTGTGAAGAAAACCTCCCTGCACTGGGTGAGCCGAAATTTCCTGCCACCCGGGGCTGAGCCAGGGCGGCACCCAGTTCTAGAAGTAACTTTATTTTCCTCCAGTGAGGTACAACTTACTTGTGTTGGAGGAAGAGAGAGAGAGGAGGAGGAGGAAATGGGGTAAAAACAGAAATAAACTCCAAGAGTTGGGGGAGCAGGAGGTGTGGGTGGATGGAGGGGGGGGTCCTCTGTTGCTGCTGACTTACCTCCCAGACTTGGTAATGACCATCTCTGTGCCCCTTTTGTGAAACTGATCCCAGAGTTCTTTGGCCTCGAGATGCACTTTGGGGTCGTCCTCCACTTCTTCCTCGGGTTCCATGGTCTTGAGAGGCCGCAGATGAGCCTGTGGCCCCAGAGAAGAGAAGGGGATCCCGCTGTCCGCGGCCCCCACCAGCTGGTCCATGATGGGCTTGGCCAGGGCGCCCGGCAGGGAGAGAGCCGCGGCGCCGTTGGGAGGCAGCGTGAGGGCCGGGAAGAAGGGCGGCTGGTGGCCCAGCACGGCGCTCATGGCGAAGTCCGGCGCCCGGTGAGGTAGGAAGGGATGGTAGGCCATGCTCGTCCCAGGAATGACCGGATCTCTCATGGAGAGACTCATGCACCGCGGGCGGCCGCCGGGCACCAGCCGGTGGTGGGCAGACGAGTCCGCGGCTGCTGTGCGCTTTTGTTTTTGCTTTTGCTTTTAACAGCGGCACATAGTTCTTTCAAATTAAAAAAAAAAAAAAAGCAAAAAAAATCACAATTCCTGCACTTCCCAGAGAGAAGCAGAGAAGAAGAGGGTGTTTAAATGTCCTTTGGAGGAGGTGGGGTACAAAATAAATGTCGCTTTGAAAGGAGGCCGGAGGAGAAAAGCAGGCGATAGTCCCTTGCGCCCGGCGTGCTGCAAAAGCTGCTCCTGGAAGTCTGTTTCGGAAGCGAGGCACCGGCGGTGTCTACACTGGCGCCGCAGCCCCAGCCACCAGCTCGACTGCGGAGACACCTTCCAGCCCCGGATCCGGGGAAGGGGGGGAGGGTGGTTCGCACCCTGGGGCGCCCCCGGGTCTTTGTTGCCCAGACCGACGCCTCTTCTGGGAGACTTTTTCCCCCCTCTCTCTGTCTCTTCTCCACCTCTTCTTCGCCTTCTCCTCCGCCCCCCACCCCTAGCTCCCTCCCCGCGTACCCCTCTTTGCTCGTTGGGGTGCTGGGGTCGGCTTTAACAGCCAGTTGGAGAGCGCAAAAAAAAAAAAAAATCAAAGAGAAAAAAAAAAGTCTTTCCTCCGGGAGGGGAGAAAAAGAGAGACAGCGAAAAAGAAAAAAAAAATCTCTCTGAAACCCTCTTGTCCGCAGCGCTAACACAAGTTGAACTGCAACACTGGCTTCCGTTCGACCTCCTCCTCCTCCTCCTCCACCTCCTCCTCCTCCTTCCTCCGCTCCCAGCCTCCGGAGGGGTGTCTGGGTTTGAATCCGAATCTCGCTGCGCTGTCTTCCTTGTCCTAAAACGTGAGCGAATTGGCTTCCTAAGTCTGCTTCCCGGGCGCGCAGGGGCAGGGAGGAGGAGAGTTTGCACAGGAGGAGGGGGGTGGAAATGCAAGGAGGGAGAGAGAGAGGGAGAGGGAGAGAGAGCGAGAGCCAGCGCCCGAGCGGGGCGAGAGCGCCAGCAGCAGGAGGGAGGGAGCGAGCGAGCGAGCGAGCGAGAGCCGGAGAGCGAGCCCAGCCGCCCGCGCCCTCCGCCTCCGCCTCTGCGATTCCCGGGCGCCGGCCGCGCGCTGCTAGAAGGTAGGGCCGCGCGGGGGGCCGCGGGGGGCCGGGGGCCTCTTGATTGGCTCTTTGACGCTTTCGGACCAATTGTGTGGCAGCATAGGCGTGGTTTTCACAGGTCGAGTGCAGGGGGACAGAGCCGAGTTATAAAAAGAAGGTGTCGGGCGCTGGAGCCGCGGCGCTCGTGCTGGGCCTGGCCGGGTGCAGCGGGGCGCGGGGGGCGGGGCGCCCCGAGTCGCCTCTAGGTGGCCTCTCCCGGGAGCCCCGGAGCTCGCCACTCGGGCTCAGTCCAAGTCTGCCCGCCTGTTGGCCTTGCCTGCCAGGCCCTAGTCAGCCAGCCAGCCAGCCAGCCAGCCAGCCAGCCAGCCCGGGATCCGGGGAGGAGGAGACAGGCCCGGCCCGGAGAAAGGGAAGGAGGAGAGCGCGGCCGGCGCCGGGCAGGGGCGCTCGTCTCCCGCGCTGCGCTTGCCTCCCCGCCCGGCCGGCCGCCGCCCCGCGCCCCGCCCCGGGCCCTACGGAACCCCGGGGGCTGGCAGAGCCTCCTGCGAGGCCCCGCGAATGAGCTGCCCCTCGGCCTCCGGGCGCCACGGGCGGGGAGCCCCGCGGCCCCAGACACACTCGGGGCTGCGCACAGGCAGGGCGTCCCCCGTGGAGCCAAGGCTCCACCAGCACCCCGATGTGGCTGACTCTCCTTACACTCCAGCGGGGGAGGGTACTCCATTTCATTGTACCCCCTCCCCCCAAAAAAAAACACACCAAAAAACAGTGCGTACACTCATTCCCACACCCAAGTGTCCCGGGGCACCAGTAACCCCTGGACATAACTCGCGCAAAACTACCCAAGGTGTGTGTGTGTGGTGGGGGGGAGGTTACAGATTTGATATTTTTTAAAAAATGTATGAGATTCATCTGGGCTTCCGGGCACCGTCTCCCCAAATTCCACCCGAGTGTGTGTGAGAGTGTAAAAGGGGGAATTGCAAAGCGGCAGGAAAGGTTGACGCGCTGGGCCTGCCTCGGGCCGCGGGCGCTCACCTCCCGCCCGCAGGATGCGGGGCCGCGGGTCGGGGGAGGGCGCGCTGGGGGCGGGTGGGGGGTGGGTGCGGCTTAGCAGCCACTATCTTCCGCCGGCATCGCCTTATCTCTCGGTGCCTCAGTTCTTTCGGCACCCGGGGACTTATCTCGCCAGAAGCGGGGGGTGAATTTGTAAAACAAACCGTGAAACGCCCACCCCACCCCCACCCACCCCCAAGCCCAGCCCCGGGGCTGTGTGACTGGTAGCTGTTCAGGTAGGGTGGGGGCTTGGGAGAGGAGAGGGTGAAGGGGAGGGGGGAGGGAATCTGATCAGACCGGTCACTGGTCAGTTAGCTCAGGTAGCCGGGAGCAAGGCGGCGGGTCAGCCCTGCTCAAGAAGCAGTGAAATCCTCCCGGAGCGGAAAGGAGAAAGGGCTCTTTGCTGGGCCCAGGGGCTCAGGGGGGCATGGCCTAGGGCCTTGTGGGTTCCCCGCTGTGTCCCCAAGCCGAGACTCAGTAGGGGAAGCAGGAGGAGGTGAAAATACAGTTGGGCCATGGGCCCAACGGAACCGAGACTGGACCAGAACTGCCTTGACTCTCAGCCTAGTAGTTTTGACTCGCATAGTGAAGAGCGCCTGGCGCCGGGGCTGAGAATTCCCTGGAGCCACCAGAGAGAGAAGTGCTTTCTTTCTCTTTCGGTCTCTCTGGTGTCCGCTTGGCCTCTTTCTGCCCCACATCCTGGGCTTTACCAGGGAGAAAAGGGAGAGAAAAAGAGACAGTGAAGCCCTGCCTGGGTGCTTCCCAGACACTTGTGCCAGTGGAGAGGTCAGGCCACTCTTAGGTTCTAGCTGAACACCGAGGTCACTGCTGGGGCTCCCCTCCCACCAGAGCTGGTGGCAGGAACTGGGGATCCCACTGACCGCTAGATGAAGCACCTCCAGGCTCCATGTGGGTTTGCCTGAACTTGCAGGCCCTGTCAACACCCCCCCCCCCCTTTCTAGGTCCAGAGCTTCCAGATACTGGGCTGGTGGGGGGCGGTATTTACCCCGCCCCCGACATTCTGTTGGGGAAGGGACTGGCTAATTTCACTTGTAAATATCTCCACCAGCCTCCAGAGCCAGCGAGGGCGATGGCCTCACACCTCCTCTGCCCACTGGACTCGGGGCTCAGACTCCCCCCCTCCGCTTTACCCCACCCTCCAGGTCACTCTGGCCACCATGCCTGACCGCCCCCCCAGCACTAGGGCGGGAGTGTGGGGGGGTGGGGTATGGGGGAACAAGTTTGCGGGGGTCTGAACCCAAGGCGTCCACATCTCCCTAATGGTCTGCAAACTTCCGTCAATTACGAGCGACCTCCCAGGCCGGAGCCGGCAGGCTAGTGTCGCCGCTGAGGCCGCGGTCACCAGGGATCAAACGCGGGAAGGTGCGAACTCTTTGTCTCCGCGGGGCCGCCTCGCCCCCCCCTCCCGGGGGGCGATAAACCCACTCTGGCGCCGGCCATGCGCTGGGTGATTAATTTGCCAACAGACAAAAGGGGCCTCGTGGCCGCTGCGCTCGGGTTAAACAGTGGCCAGCACGCCCCGCAGACCCGAGACCCGCGCCAGGCTCGGCTGCTCCGGGCACTCCCCAGTTAGCGCAGCCTCTACAAACACAGTTTGCAGATCCCTCAATATCTCTCTCCTCTCTGTCTTTCTCCCCTTTCCCTTGCTCAACAAAACACGCACGGGAACGAGTGCAGGAACCCCAGTCAACAGAGAGACCTGTAACTGAGGGCGAGAGAAGGGGTTCACACAGGAAGAGAGGAGGCAGATTTGGGATTTCAAAAGGACCAGGGAACAGTCTTCCACTACTTTTTGCAAAAAGCGAGATTTTTTTTTTCACTTCTCCATAGGCCTGAATTTTTTGTTTAAATTGTATATGAAAACACACACACACACACACACACACACACACCGTGCTCTGCTCGCACTGTTTAAGGTGAAAGAACTGAGCGCAAGGGACTCCAGCTTGGAGAAGAGGGGAAGCTCGGTAAACGAGGGCCACAAACACATGCGTGTGTAAAAACACCCCATTCCTCACCGCCCAGGCTGCAGAGAAACTGGCCTCCCGCTGGTTAGTAGGTCCTCGGAAGCCCCTGCAGGGGTCCCTGGGATAACTAAGGTGCCCCCTTGTCCGCCTCCAGCCACCCAGTGGAGAAACCTACTACCCTTTTGTGATCGAATGATGTTTATCTGAAGTTTTTTTAAAAAAAAAAGTGGGAGAGGAGAGGTAGGCGGGGTCGTTTACTTTGGCAAGTTTGCTGTAAATATTCTGCTGGGTCTGTGTGAGGTCTGGCCGAGGACCATCACACGCTGGGTCCCTCTTAAACTCTCACCCCGTTTGCCACGGAGACTTTGTGCTCCCCGAGGTGTCACTTGGTTGGGGTCGCCATTGACATAAGGACTTTGTCGCCAGTGTTTCTCCAGGGGGTCGCTGAGGCCTCATTAAGAAGTTTCCTACAGGGTGTTGGTCAATACAGGAACTTTCACTGGAGAGAGGCTCTTCGGGTGGCCTGAGAGTGATGGAGACGCTGCCCCCCTCCCAATGTTGTTTTGGGGTGCAGGGAGTCCAGTAGCTTTGGAGATTAACAAGATCTGAAATGGAGCCGGTGCCTGATGCCTCCCTTCCAGGCTTTCTTGGTGGGAGGGAGGTGTCTAGCCTGTGATGCTGGGTCTTCCATGAAATCTCAGTGAGGCACCCCCAAAACATACACTGGCCCTCCTCTGCTAGCTGACTCACTCTGTAGTTCTGAGCCCGCAGGAGGACTTGTCTGTGCACCTGGGAGAATGCATTTTCTTCCTAGAGCTGGGTCTCCACCTCCACCTGCCCCCTCCCCCCACATCTCTGGGGTCCAAAGGCTGCAGGATCAGTCCCTTTGAGGCAAGAACCCCTCTTTCAGCTTGATGGGGAAACATTGACTCTGGGTGAAGACTCAGGGGGTGGAGGGGACACCTTTGTTTCTTTTTCTCCTTCTGCCCACCTTTTGTGTCTCCCTGTCTCTCCTTTTAGGGTTCTGAGACTGTACTGCTCCCTTCTAATCCGCCCCCCCATTTATGTGGCTCTTAGTTTCTCTTTCTCCTTGTCTGTCTGTCGTCCTCACACCCCAGCCTCTAACTTCTCTAGCTGTTCTGTGTTGCATTTGCTCTCCTCTCCTCTCCTCTCCTCTCCTCTCCTCTCCTCTCCTCTCCTCTCCTCTCTTCTCTTCTCCCTTCCCCTCCCTTCCTCTCCCCTCCTCTTCTCTCCCCTCCCCTCCTTTCCCTCATCTCCCAAGATCCTCTCTGAGTCCTCTACTGCCTCTCTGTGTTTCTCTATTTCCTCTGTGTAACAGCCCCCCCATCCCCTCCCTCATCTGTTACAGGGTCATGACAAGCCTAACAGACTTCTTCCTCCCAGGGCTAAACCTTTTTTTTTTTTTTTTTTTTTTTTTAATAAGATGGTCTCAGATGGGAAAAGGTTGGAGATCTATTTATCTGGGTTGGAAGTGCCACCTTCCTCACTGGGTATCCTCAAGCCCAGAGCCATGGAAGTTAGTGCTCTCCACTGGCCCAGTGTGCATCCATATTTCTATCTTCCCTTCCCCCCTCTTCCTCCTCCTCTCCCCTCAAGGTGGGGCCTTAGGGTTGAGAGACCCAGTCCAGGGCTTTGCTTTAAAGACACTCTGCCCTCTGACAGTTTTCTAAATTATTGATCAGGGCGGTTCAGTGCCAGAGTCTGAAGCTTGTGTGTGAGAGAGAAGATTGTCAAAATTGTCTAGGTTGGGGAAGCTGTGTTTTAGTACCGGGGCTCACTTTGGCGCCAGTTGATTTAGGCTATTTCTAGAGCATCATTCGTTATATACTTAATCCATGCTTTGAGGGAGGGGGCATTTTTATGTAAATATGGGTTTTGGCAGGGGCCAAATGAACAGATTTCACCCGCTGCATTGCTGCATTATTCTTATTAGCACTTACCTTTTCATCAAAGTGATCGCCCTGCAAAATGGCAAATTTGTACACCGTTAGTGAATTAGATAAATTGGAAGGGAAGCCAGGGAGGGGGGATTGAAGGGAGCGTGTTTGCCTTTTATACATCTGTGAAGGTCTCTACTTCCCTCTCTCTTTCTCTCTATGTCTTTCTCTCTCTCTCAGGAAAAGGAACTAATTGTGGTTTCCTAATTTCAAGCCAATCTACATCAATGCTCTCTGTGTGTTTTACCCAATTACTTTAAAAAAAAAAAAAGAGAATGCAATGGATGTTTCTTAGTCCAGCAGGAATGAATTGGCAGAGGGAGAGAAAGGGTGGGGAACCCCCCTTCCAATCTTATCTGACCCAGAATCAGCAAGACCAGGATCAGAGCTAAGTTGGGTCCCAGACACCTTTCCTTCTCCAAGATGCTCTTTGCTGATTTTCAGTGCAGACAGGTAAGGGTGTACCTGCCACCCCTCTGCTATGTGCCAAGAATTGAGCTTGTGTGTGTGTGGGGGGGTGGTGGCAGGTAGACAAAACTAGCTATAAGGATGGAAAGAGAAGACACAGCTAAGGACATTCTCACTCATCCCTACCAGAACAGTGACAGGGTCTGGGAGTTGGAGGAGGGGAACGACTAGGGTCCTCCCTGGGCAGGAGTGGGGGTAGCAGAGGGAACCAGAGGTCTGTAAGTGAGAGAGCATGGCAAATCCAATGGAGGCTACTGTCAGGAGGGTTGACAGGCCCAAGAAAGATGGACGGCCACAGCCTTGCTGAACTAACGGTCTCCTCTGAGCTGCAGACACGTTTTCCCAATTTGAGGCCAATATCCATTACTATTGGCCTGGCTGGGTTTCAATTAAAGATGGTTCTGTGATCTGAGAGGAGAGGCCACCAGCAGAGGAGAAGTAAAAGGGAATTTGGGTGCAGAAGGTGTGTGTGTGTGTGTGTGTGTGTGTGTGTGTATGTGTGTGTGTTCTTCCGGTTCCTTCTTTAACTTCACCACTCCTCCAATCTGCCCGCCTCCTCAAAAGCAAAGTTGCCACCTCTCCCTCTTTCAGCAGGAGGAGCTGGGAAAGAAGCTGAAACTAGGGCTCTCAGAGGTTGATTCTTTCTTACCCAGAGGAGCTCCCCAAACTGTACAGCAGTCCCTTGGGGTGCTGGGACACTGGGAGAGTGAATTCTCCACTTCCTGCAGGCAAGGGTTTGCAGGAGTCATGGCACACATTATTGGAAAGTTCCCGATTTTACGACTTATTATTATTTTTTTAACTGAAAGGTTCCCTGCTCTGAGCTCCCTTCTCCCTGCACACACACTGTGGGCAGCACAACCTCTGTAATTCAAGGGTGCAAGATGGTGGAGGGGTGCTGTTACTGCCCCCCCCCCCAGCCTTCTGTCACTGTATCACACGGGTTCTTCTGTCTTCTCGGTGCCAGGTCTGGTAGGTAGGTCACCGGGTGACTATCCTGAGGCCAAACTGACTCCACAGCCTATCACACACCTCTTGTGCTCACACTGTGGCCACTGAGATAACTGTGTGTGGGTTGGGGGGCAGTCACTACTTAATTACCTGACAATCTGAGCTGTCTCCTCTTCCTCCTCCAAGTCAGTGAGGGAACAAATGTCACTCTTAAAAAAAAAAAAAAGTTGGGAGTTCCATCTTGCTCCCATACAGTCAGTCACCCCCTTCTCCAACTAATACAGGTAAATCCCCCTCCCATGTTTTTGGAACACTTATGAATTTCCCAAATCTCTCAGGGTCTCCAGGGAGTGGGCATGAGAAGGGATCACTCTTTCTCTCTCCTCCCAGCCTGAGCTAAAGGCTCAGGAAGTGTCCCACCTGGGCTGTTACAGAGGAGCAGAAAAATTTTCCTCCTTTTTAAAAGTTTATTTTATTTTATTTTATTTTACCAGAGCACTCCTCAGCTCTGGCTTATGGTGGTGCAGGGGATTGAACCTGGGACTTTGGTCTCAGGCATGAGAGTTTATTTGCATAACCATTATGCTATCTACCCCGTCCAAATTTTCTCATTTATCTTTTATTTTCATGTCTAGTTTGGAGGAAGGGGAGAGAGAGGGAGACGAGGTGGAGATTCCCACATACATAGAAAGAGAATGTTTGGAACACTTTTCTCATGAGCTGGCTGGCCTCAGTTCTTAATATTTTAAAAACCAAATATTTTCAAAATAGGGGAGGGTGGGGGCAGTGGCCTTGGACTCCAGGACCTGCCGGGCTGGCTTCTCCCAGAGACCTGTCCTTTTTTTCTCGGGCACAAAAGGAAAACCAGGAAGGAGTGGGAGACCAGGAGAGCGCAGGGCGTCACCACCGCCAGCCTTGGGGTCCACGGGTACCTCCTGGAATGCGTGTGTGTGTGGCGGGGGGCATCGGGACCTCGCCGCACCACTCTTACCGGGTTCCAAACTCGGATGTGCGCACACCGCGGGCAGGGCGGCTCCAGGCCTCGCCCAGCGCAGAAGCCGCGGCCGCCTCGGATACACCCGCAGACACTGGCCGGGGGCAGCGGTATCCCGGCCAGACTTACCCACCCGCCCACGGGCCCGGGAACTTAAGAAGCCCGGGCGGAAGCTCCGGGAGCGCCGTACCTGCCGGGCTTGGGCGCTCCCGGGGTGGGGAGGGACGAGGTCGGGCTCCCTTCTGCAATGGAGCCGAGCTACCGCCCCGGTGCGCAGAGCTCCGGGGAACCTCGCCGAGAACTCGGGGACCCCCGCGAAGCACCCCCGCGCCCCCACCTCTCCATCCCCAGAAAGCCCCCGCCACCAGCCTTTTGGCAGCTTTCCTTCTTGCTCCCTCTCGCACCCCCAAATTGAAAGTAGGAGGTAGTTTTTAAGTTGGGGTGTGTGTATTTGGTGGTGGTGGGTGTCCTCAGAAGGTGGGACGCCATTGCCAAAAAGTCGGGGTTCCCAGAGTAGCGGGCTGAACTGAGGGTGCTCCAGATCCCGGGATGAGGTGTGTTTTTACAGGTTTTTACACGTTTTTACAGGAGTTCTGCAAACAGGCCAGCACTCCGTTGCCACCCGAGGCTGAACCCCCAAACGGAGGCTGCCTTTCACTTCCAAGGGAGATTCAACCCTTCCCCTGGTGTTTCCCCACCAGCTTAACCTGTCAGAGGAGAGAGTGATGAGGAGGCTGAGAAGGGGGTACCCCAGCCCATGCCACCCCACCCCCATTTCTGACTGAAAAAGAGCCTTATGCTTTGGGGATGACTTCTGGCCGCCACATCTAAAAATGTACCTTTCTGGTTTCATTTGGGTGAGCAGGGTGTGGGAGGGTGGGCTGAGGGAGAGACAGGAGGGGTTTGACCTCTGAGCTGAGTGGCGGGTGGGGGGTGGAGGGGGGAAATCTCTCCAGCTCGGACCTGCTGGGATACTGGGGTGGGGGCCAGACTCTGGATCCAGGAGTTGGGGACCACGAAGTAAGGCTTTACAATCAGGCCAACCTGGGGTTGAGTACAGCCACCCACAGTTTGCAGGTATGAATAATGCCCCCCCCCCCCCCCCCCCCGCCTTCCAAAAGACCTCGTTTCACCCCTCTCCCAGGATGGCCTCCACCCCCCAGCCCTCAATCCGCTCAGGTGGAGAAAAGAAATGGGGAGACGGCAGGAGGAAAGAGGGGGCCTCCCCGAGTTAAGATTTCTCTGTTAGACAAGTTGAAAAATACAGGGTTCTGTTTGCCTTTTTACGCGCAGCTGGAGCAGGGGCTTCCATTTCAGTTCTAGAATTTAAGAATGGTTACTGCCTCTCAAAGGCCTTTTTAATGTGGGAACGTGGACTATGTGTTTTTTTTTCCCCTTCATGAGGGGGCAGATTTTTATAGAAGGGAAAGGGGGGATTGGAGTTGAATCATCACAGAACTTTTTTTCCCCCTCCCCAGTTGTATCAGTTGGGTGAAAGAGGGTTTGGGAGCAAAGACAGTCTTTTCTGTTGACAATCAGGGAGATGATCTCGGTCAGTCTGGGCTGGAGGTGGGCCTGGCCCATGATTCTTTCCAGAACTTCCACGGAGGAGATCTTCTTCAGGTGCGTGTGGGTCCCACCCTAAGACGCCACTGCCTTGCGCTGCTTCTGAAACATCCTGTACAGGCAGTATGGGGTCATGCCAAGGAGCCCCTCACATGAAGTTAAATCTCAAATTTAAAAAGAGAGAGAGACACCGCACTCACGCCCCAAGGGCTCCCACTCGCTCAATAAAGACCGGGCTCAATTTGCTTTGGCACTCCACAGTTACGCCTTCTCTCCGCCAGCCATGAAGTCTGCCTGTTACAAATTACCAGGGAATTGGAGAGTAGGCGCGCCCCTCCCCTCTCTCCCCCACCCCCCACTGTTGGGTGTTTTTGCTCAATAATATATGTAATGTGTGTGTACACAGGCACCATTCCAAAAAAAATTAGCGATAACAGGCCGGGTGTAAGGGAGAGAGTGGGGCTCTGTCTCCCTCAGTGTTCAGGCTTCCCTGGGAAGTTGTCACTTGGCGGACCCCAGAGGAGACTGATACCCACCGGGGGTCCCGGGGGCTGGGGGAGGTTTCCCAGGCCAAGCTGCAGGAGAGGATGGCCCTTCTGGCGCCTGAGTCTAGTCAGGGTGAGGGAGGTCAGAGGTGCCCAGCTGGAAAGACAGGACATGACAGGTCTGTCTGTCTGCAGTGACTTGCCAGGGATGAACCCCCTGAATGCCCTGTAGTGGTAGCAGGAACAATGTGTCCTCTCCTTTTTTTTTCTTTTCTTTTTTCTTTTTTCTAAAAGAGATACCCTGTCCAGTGAATATATATATATATATGTTGGGCATAAATAAAAAGGGGCAGGTGGATTGAATGCCGGGTGAACCCACAGCCAAGGAGAAGGTGTGTGTGTTGGGGGGGGTGGAGTGGGGCGTCAGGGAAGCATAGGGATTGGGATGTTCTGATTGCGCTGGGCTAGAAGATGGGCCCCCACCTGGAAGCCTCATCTCATTTCACTCCTGGAGAGTCTGGCTGGGAGCCCCTGGGGAAGGTGATTTTGCTTCTTGCAACTGGATGATGGTGGGAGGGAGGAGACATGTCTCAGACATGAGCCCTCTGAGACCCCCATGGCACCTCAGCCCCCAGGGTCTGCCTGAAACTTTTCTGAAGGACTGGGACCTCAGTATGAGCTTCCGCAGTAGTGATGGGGTGGGGAGGGGCATTTGGGAGCCTAGAAGCCAGGGTGGGGGGACATTTGGAAGTGGGAGGGGGCTGAGGTGCAGGAGGCCTATTCATTGAGTTTGAAAATTGGATGGGGTGGTCCAGGAGTTGGCACAGTGGATAAAGCATCAGACTCTCAAGCATGAGGTCCTGAGTTCAATCCCTGGCTGCACATGTACCAGAGTGATGTATGGCTCTTTCTCTCTCTCTCTCTCTCCTCCTATCTTTCTCATTAATAAATAAATAAAATATTTTTAAAAATTGGATGGGAGCAAGAAAGAAAGAGAATGGGAGGGGGTGATAAAAAGAAAGAGAGGAAAGGAGGGAGGGAGGGAGAGAGAGAGAGAGAGAGAGAGAGAGAGAGAGAGCCAGACACTGAGAACCCAGACAAGTTTGGGGACAAGACCTGAGGGGCATTACTTATGCAATGTGTTCATTAACTCCTGTGTCCCAGGGAGGGAGGGAGAGAGGGAGAGAGAGAGAGGTTCTGTTTGTCTGTCTTGGAGAAAGTGGCCAGATACTGGGGTGCATTGGAATCCTATGGGTGTCTAGGGACCCTGCACAATGCCAGATCTGCTTGGGTCCCTAAGATGGCACTTGGGACTCCAAACTGGCCACTCTGAAGCCACAGTACTTCCTAAAATCAAGAATACCCACCAGCAGCAGGCACTGAGTACTTGGACTGCTCTGAGCCATCCCACCAATCATAAGCCTAGCTTGGTCAGGATGTGAGTCTCTGATACTAAGTGTCTATTTTGTCAGCTCTTGAAGGGAAGGGAAACTGGAGCTCTGCCAGCTTTGATCTTGGTGCTTGACAAGTACTCAATCAATAATCATTCCATATAGGAGGAGACACTAAGGAGAAATGGGAAAGAAGGGGACCAAAGAGACTTGGGGGGTTATTTTTAGGGTCAGGCCAGTTGGTGGTACACCTTTTTGAGAGCACATGTCACAATGCACAGACTTGGGTTCAAGCCCCCAGTTCCCACCAGTGTGTGGGGGGAATCCTTTGCGAGTGGTGAAACAGTGCTGCAGGTGTCTATCTCTCTTCCACTCTACCTCCCCCTTCCCTCTGGATTTCTGACCATTTCTTTCCCCATAAATAAAGATAATAAAAGGTAAAGAGATTTTTTTTTAAAAAAAATGTGCGTATGTGTATGTCTGGGAAAACAAAAGAACACTTCCGAGGTACATTAAAAAACGTCTTATGAACTGTTCTTTCAAGCAGATGCTGACATGCACAGTAAGACAGAAGAGAGAAGAGAACGTAGGCAGAGAAGCTAGAAACTTGTGCCACGCTTCAATGGAGGAGGGACTTCTCTGCTCAGCGCTGGGAATCCTTGAGCCAACAAAAGACAGTTCAGGTTCATATGAACTTCGTGCCTAGCGCTAACATATACACAGAGAGTTGGCATTTTTAAAATAAGGAGGATACTGGATGGGGAAGGTGGAGTGTGAACTAGGGCTGGAGTTCAAGGTCTGGGGCCAGAGGGCTGAAATCATAGAAGATTCCCAGCTCTTCTGAGTACTGGGCATGGGGGTGCTGGGTGGTTTATGCTCACCAGAAGAGATAGTGTTGGGGAGCCCTGAAATTCCATTCCTCAGGGTCACATCCTGCAGGAGCCTGGAGTTAACACCTCTTCTAGATCACCCAGAGGGATTCCCAAAATTACCTTCTCTGAGCTGGGGGATGGGTTACAATGTGAGACCTCTGAACTCTCCCATCCATGACCCCCCCCCCCCCAGCTCGAAAGCCTAGCATGGGACAGACAACAAAGGGACCTCCCCACAGCGCTACCCTGTCAGGGTTTTGCTCTTCTCTACAGAGAACACCTCTGCTGGTTATCACCCAGATGTCCGGAGCAGCCTAACAGAAGCCGTGTGCCCGTTGGGTATCTGTTGATCGAATAAACATATTTTTCTTAGTTCCTTAGCAAAAGTTGGCTGTGACTTTTACCCTTCCATATTTTCGAGTGAGACTTTCATAGGTTCACTGGTCAGGAGAGGGCTGACTCCTCTTGTGAGGTCAGTTTGGTCATTCAGATCGGGGTAAAAAAATCCTTCCTCCTCTCCATTGGAGTTCACCCCTCAAAGTCACAGGATTCAGAGTTGCCAAGAAGGTGATTCAGCAGATCTTGGGACGGGGGAGTGCAAGGTGGTTGCTGGGTTAGGATAGGGGAGAGAGAGAAGAGGAGGTAGGGGAGAAGCCCCCAGCATCCTTGGGGAGTAGACCCTCTCCACGTGTCCACAGCGTGCATGCTAGAAGCTCCTCAGCTTGACTCTGTAGGGGAAAGACCTCATCCAGGAATGAACAGCCTCACACCGTCCCGCTGGTCTCCTTTCTCAGCTTCTCATCTGCGCAGTGGGTGAGTTAGGAAATGACTTCCATTGGAGAGAACTACAACCACATTGTGTGTGTGTTGGAGGGGGGGCGGCATATCTACAGTCTCTCTTACACCTCAGCACCTCAGCTAGGAGAGCTGGTTAGAAAAGACTGTTCTTTTAAAAATATATATTATCTTTATTTAATTATTGGATAGAGACAGCCAGAAACTGAGAGGGGAGAGGGGACAGGGTGAGAGACAGTCACCTGCAGAGTTTCCCCCTGAACGTGCGGGCTGGGGGGGGGGGTTGAACCCGGGTCCTTGCGAATTGAATCGTAACACGGATGCTCTTCCACGTATGCCACCACTTGTCCCCCACCCCCAGGAGAGTATCTTTCTCGGTTGATCGATTTCTTTTTCTCCCAAAGTGGGAAACCAAGGCAAACAAAGTCTCCAAGTCTCAAAGCCTCTGGTGGACCGGTAATGCCACGTGGAACTCACTTTTCAGCCTCCTTTAAAATATATTTTATTTTATTTTAATGAGAGAAAGAGAGAGAGCAGCACATCTGCTCTGGCTTATTATGGTGCTGGGGATTGAGCCTGGGACTACAGAGCCTCAGGCATGAAAGCCTTTATTTTTATTTTTTATTGGAAGGGGTTAATGTTTACAGTGCAGTCATTGACACATGAATATAATTTCATTATGCACCAGGACCCCCAAGTTCTCTTCTGTGTGTCCCTTCACACTCCTCCTCCAGTCGTCTGTTGTGATGCCCTATACCAAGGGAGCATATGGAAGTCTCTTGCAGAACCTCTAAGGTTTTTAAGGACAGGGCAGTTGGTGCCCGGCTAGGGCGCGCGCGCGTGCGCACACACACACACACACACACACACACACACACACACACATACACACACACACACACACACACACACACACACACACACACACACACACACACACACAGAAGCCACCTGTGCCATTTGGTCCCAGTCCCTTCTCTCTCAGAGCCTGGGCGGTGGGCTTTGCAAAGCAGCTTAACCTCAAGAAACACAGAGCTTTCAAGACTTTTTTTTTTTTTTTTGAATGAAAGAAAGGGAGGGGGGAGCGTGTGTGTAGAATCAATAAGGCCCAGACAGCCCTTCACAAAGGGGCTCCAGGCGGGCGCCTGGGCCCCCGGCCCCCACCCCACCGCCCGCGGCGAATTAATTGGGCCCTGAAAGGAGGCGCACGGGAGCTTCCAGTTAATTAGTCAAGAAATGAATCAAGCCCCAGCGGCCTGGCCAAGGCCCCGGGGCCGTGGGTTCGTGCTGGCCAAACTGGTTGGTGGGGCGCTCCCAGGGGCGGGCGGGGCGCGGCGGGGAACCCCGCCTGGGCGCCTCCCGGCTCCTGCTCCCGGCGCCCCGCTCCCCAAACACGCCCGCGCGCTCCGGGACGCTTTCCGGTTTTCTGTGTCCCCTTTTTCTTGCCCCCTTTAAGGTGTTTGTTTGTTTGTTTGTTTGTTTGTTTGTTTTTTCCAAAGCAGTCTGCTCTCTCTGGTGCTCTCCTGCCTCCGGAGTTCTGCCCTGGGAAAAACCCCGGGCGCTTCGTTCCTTTTTCCTACGTGCCATTCAATCTCCAGTTGATCTCCCTCTCCTTCTCCCTCTCCCTCTCCCTCTCCCTCTCCCTCTCCCTCTCCCTCTCCCTCTCCCTCTCCCTCTCCCTCTCCCTCTCCCTCTCCCTCTCCCTCTCTCCCTGTCTAATATTTGATTTTTTTCATTTTGTTTATCGGATAGAGACAGAGAGAGGAACTTAAGAGGAAAGGAAAGAGAAAAAGAGACACCTGGGATGGGGGTAGATAGCATAATGGTTCTGCAAAAAGTCTCTCAATCCTGAGACTCCAAAGTACCAGGTTCAATCCCCTGCCCCACCGTAAACCAGAGCTGAACAGTGCTCTGGTAAAAGTAAAAAATTAAAAAAGAAACTTAGAGGGAAGGAAAGATAGAAAAAGAGACACCTGGGGCTGGGGGTGGGGTAGATAGCATAACGGTTCTGCAAAGAATCTCTCAAGCCTGGGGCTCCAGTCTCAGGTTCAATCTCTTGCACCACCATAAGCCAGAGCTGATCAGTGCTTGGGAAGAAGGAAAAGGCGATGAAGAAGAAAGGAGGAGGAGGAGGAGGAGGAGGGGGAGGGGGAGGAGAGGGGGAGGGGGAGGAGGAGGAGGAGGAGGAGGAGGAGGGGGAAATGGGAGGAGGATTCAGCCAAATCACTGAGACAGGGTGAAGAAGTACAGACCAAACCCATCCCCTTGGAGGTCTGGCACTTGAACTCTGGGCTGGAGGAAGCAGAAGAAGCACTGAGCACAGGAAGGCAGAATTCAGGACCAGCACTCTAATCTTTGGTCCCCTGGAGTGCCCAGGGCGCCTTCCTGAGCCGGCTGGTGTGTTTGGGGTCAGGGGGAGGGAGGAGGGGATGGCCTTGGCCTTGGGTCTTCAAGTTTGAAGCTAAGGCCTGACTCTGTCTCTGTCTGTCCGTCTCCATCCTCCCCTTCCCTCCCGCCCCCCAACCCCGCATGCACGTGGAACCCGACTTGACCAGCAAGGCAAGAATCGCCGCCTGCTTCTCCCCACTGACTTCAGCAGGAGCTGCGTGCACCCCCACCCCAGTGCGCCCAGCACCAAGACCCCAGCTGTGGATGCAAACTGGGCGCCCAGGCCACCGCCCAGCCCCGCTCCCAGGGGCCCTGGCGGCAAGCAAATCTTCCCAGCTTAGCGCCCAACCAGCTGTGGGTACACTGGAGCTGCTGGGTGCTGGGCCACGCGGGGCCTTACTTCCTTCCATGACAGGGTTCCGGGGGCTTTGGTTCCCGACTGGCAGGTGCACTGGGCTTTGGGCACCTGCCCTTCCCAAGTCTCCTCTGGGAGCAGGGTGAGGTGGGGGGGGTGGTGGCGGATAAGGGGTAGAGAAAGGACTCACTGGTAGCCTGAGCAGCAACTACATGTACACAAGACACTCCCAGAGAAGGCACGTGGAGTGCACACACCACATGCCCAAGGACCTGGGTTCAAGTCTCCAGTTCCCCACCTGCAGGGGGGAACCTTCACCAGGTGGTGAAATAGTGCTGCAGGTGTTTCTTACTTTCTTCTCTCTCTTTTTAGAAAACAACATTCATTCATTCATTCATTCATTCATTCATTCATTCATTCACTGGATAGAGACAGAGAGAAACCCAGACAGAGGCAAGAGGAAATGGAAATGGAGCAAGAGAGACTGGGGGAGGGGGTGGCACTCACATTACAGTATGCAAGGTACCATGCCCAAGCCCCTGCTGCCCACCTGAAGGGGGAAAGCTTCATGAGTGGTGAGGCAGGACTGCAGGTGTGTCTCTCTGTTTCTCTCCCTCTCTATTGCCCCCTCCTCTCTCGGTTTCTGTCTGCCTCTATCCAATAATAAATAAACAAATGAATAAAAATTTAAAAAGAGAGAGAGAGAAAAAGACTCCAGCAATGCTGTTTCACTGCTTGTGAAGTGCCCCCCTCCAGCAGAGGGGGACCAAGGTCTCAAACCTCAAACACATCTGCTCTGCTGAGTGTGGTTCTATCTGGCCCCATCTTTCTCCTTTTCTATCTTATTCCCCCTCTCAATTTCACTCAGTCTCTGTTAAAATAAATAAATAAGTCAACAAAGGCCCCAGGAGTGTGGTGGATTCATTGTGCACAGAGCCCCAGCGATAACCCTGGTGGCAATTAGAAACACAAATAAAACCTCAAAACCTCCCAGAGACACAATCAACCTGCGCACTGGTTCCACTACCGCCCCCACCATCACCCCAGTCTCTGCAGTGTCATCTGCATGGTGGGGGAGGGGGACAGGACTGGAGGAGCTCAGCTTTAGGGTCCAGGCCCCTGCCAGCAGGGACACACAGGTGAGGGTGGGGAGTCCTGGCATGGAGGGCTCAAGCCAGACCTGGGCATGCAATGAGGTCTCTTTGGAATCTAATAATAATAATAATTATATATACATATATATATATATTATCAGAGCACTGCTCAGCTCTGGCTTATGGCATTGTGGGGAATTGAAGCTGGCACTTGAGAGCCTCAGGCATGAAAGTCTCTTTGCATTACCATTATGCTATACCCCTACCCTATACTATATATCTTTGCTGTGTATATATAGAATGTACTTGAGAAAAAGAGAGAGAGTAGAGGGCTAGCCCACCCAGTTGAGCACACATTACCAGACACAAGGACCCAGGTTCAAGTCCCTGGTGTCCACATGCAGGGGGAAACTTCACGAGTGGTGAAGCTGGTCTGCAATTGTCTCTTTTTCTCTCTACTTCTCTATCTCTCCTTCCCCCTCTCAGTTTCTCTCTGATGTAGCAAAAACAATTAAATACTTAAAAAAAAAAGAATAGCAAAGAATTTGATTAGAAAAAAGAGGAGATAAGAGAGAGAGAGACAGAGAGACAGAGAGACTAGCATATTTTAAGTCTTCTCTATTGGCACTACTCTCTTGTCCGGCTTGTCCCCATGCTTGGATTACTTAATCCTCCCAGTGCAGGCTTCCTGCTGCCCTGGGCTCCCTTTCCAGACCCTGGGGTCTCCCAGACCTCAGCAGTTCCAGAGACGAAGAACTCTCTTACTGTTCTTGCAGTGCCTGTTAAGTCAGCTGGGGTTAGAGACCAGGTGTAGAGGTTTGAGGTCCAAAGTTTTTTTCCACACTCACATCCCACCTCCCTGCCCTCCCTTTCCTATTGCCAGGAAGAAGATGCCTCAGACCTACTGAGGAGAATTGACTGGGTGCTTGGAGCCCCCAGCAGTGCTGAGCTCTGCAGACTGGGAGCAGCTATGGAGGACCAGGGCAGAAGGGAACCCTGGTGTGTGTCGCTTGTATAGGCTGATGGTGACCCTTCCTCCTTTCTCCCAGTTCTTGGGACCATTGCAAACTGGGTAAGAGAAGGGACACTCCTTCTGGGCCTGAGGGTGGGGAGAGGAGAGAAAGGAAGAGAAGGGAAGAGAAAAAACAGGTGGGGAGGTGGCAAAGGGACAAGAGGAATAGGGAGGAGACTGAGAAAGGGGGGGGGGACACTGGGGAGAAGAGAGATTGGAGGAAGGAGGAAACAGAAGGTGAAAAACAAACACAGACCCCAGAGATCCTCACAGGCTAGGAGAGGAGGGCCCACAGCCACACCCCTGCCCCCCACTCCGTGTACATCACTTAACATACATACAAGATCATCCAGCACGATGTAAATGCCTCCATTAAATCACCATCGAGCTGCTGCAACCCACCAATTCCCATGGCAGCCTCTAGCCCCTGGGGGAACGTAGTTTTCAAAAGCATCAGCAACTTAGGAGCTAAGCTATCATTCATTAGGGGTTTCCAACTTCCCACACCCCCTAACCCTCCTTCATCCCCCCATCCTTGGGGGTGAGTAAAAGGGCAAAGTGTGGGACTGAGTGCTTACAAGCCAGTGCAGGAGAGGACTGTTCATTTTTTTTCTCTTCGACCTGGAAGCCTCCCCTTACCTTACCCCCCCCCCCCCCATGCACAGACCCTTGGATGCCTAAGGAGGACCCCAGAGTTCTGGGGGGGTACATTTGACATGACGGAGAGAAGCTGCACTATTTCCCAGACACCCTTCCCAGAAGCTGATGGGAGATGGTGGGGAACTCCCCTTCCCCAATTCAAAGAGATCTCTGTTGAGAGAGGAATCTGGGGATAGAGAAGGAAGAGGTTAGCTACTCTGGGGAGAATCTTTACACCCTGCTTTTCATAACCCAGTTCCTCTCCTCTCTTCTTCTGTCTCCCTGCCTCACCTCGAATTTATTTACTTATTTATTTCACCTTTCTGGTAGGGGAAGATGATCTGACAGCTCTGACTCCAATTCCATCAGGACCCAGAGAGAGAAAGAGAGAGAAGGGGGCAGGGGCAGGGAGAGAAGGACACTTAGAAGTAATAGGTATGGCTTAGAAAGGAAGAGAAGGCAGGACCAAAGGAAAAAAAACCGGCAAATATATATAAATATAGATAGCTAGTTATAGAAGTAATGGTCAACCCATATTTAAATTTTTTTTAATTGGGGGATGACTTTTTTACATTTGACAGTAAATACAATAGTTTGTACATGCATAACATTTCCCAGTTTTCCACATAACAATACAACAACCCCTACTAGGTCCTCTGTCATCCTTCTTGAACCTGTACTCCCCCCACCCCCACCCCAGTGTCTTTTACTTTGGTGCAATACCCCAATTCCAGTTCAGGTTCTACTTGCAGTCAGCCCATATCTGTGATCTTGGGAGAACTGCTGTAGTTGCCAATGGAGGGAATGGAGACACAGAACTCCAGTGGTGGGAATGGTGTGGAATTGTACCCCTGTTATAATTTTATAAATCAGTATTAAATCACTAATAACAAATTTAAAAATTTTCCTTCCTGGTAATTTCTTTTCCAGATAGAGTAAGACACAGAAGGAGGAAGGGAAGGAGAGAGAGAGAGAGAGAGGGAGGGGGGAGAGAGGGGGAGAGAGAGAAAGAGAGAGAGAGAGAGAGAGAGAGAGAGACCCCACAGCACCTGGGCCACTTATATGGCCAAGCAGTGCAATACTTGAGTGGCTCCCAGAAAGTTAATTTAAAAAAAATGTCTTTTTTTCCTTTTTTTTTTTTTTTTTAGTGCTATGGCCTCTCTCTGAAATAAAAAATAAAAATAGGGAGTCGGGCGGTAGCGCAGCAGGTTAAGCGCACATGGCACGAAGCTCAAGGACCTGTGTAAGGATCCTGGTTCGAGCAGACTCCCCACCTGCACGGGGTTGCTTCACAAGTGGTGAAGCAGGTCTGCAGGTGTCTATCTTTCTCTTCTCTTCTCTGTCTTCCCCTCCTCTCTCCATTTCTCTCTGTCCTATCCAACAACGACAACATCAAGAACTACAACAATAAAACAAGGGCAACAAAAGGGAATAAATAAATAAAAATTTAAAAAATAACAAAATGATGTTTTCACATTAGCAAAAAGAGGCTTTCTTTTATTCCCTTTCCCCTTCCTTTCTCTTTCTTCCTTCCTTTTCTTTCTCCTCTCCCTTCCTTATTCTCCCCTTCCCTCCCTTCCCTTCTTCTTTTTGTTGCACAACCTTGTGTTTGCTTTACTTGAACAAATCCTTGACAGTTTGCTTTAAAGAAACAAGAAGTGTGTGTGTGTGTGTGTGTGTGTGTGAGAGAGAGAGAGAGAGAGAGAGAGAGAGAGAGAGAGCTAGCAGTCACAACTGGAACCTGCTTCAGGTGCTGAGCCTGGGGAGGGGAGGAGGAGGGCGGCGGGAGGGACAGATTTACACGGCCTGCAGCTGCCTTGGACAGCACTTCCAGCCTGCAGAAATGACTCCTGGTGCCGATAAGTCTGGAAGCCGTCAGGGGCAGTTTTGAAGCAGGAATCTTCAAGTGGACCAGAGGGCGAGCTTGACCCACCCCCACCTGCCTGGTCTCTGTTCTCAAGTGCTGCCCAGCCAGATCCCTACAGGGTTGTGCATGTGCGTGTGTGTGTGTGTGTGTGTGTGTGTGTGTGTGTGTGTGTGTGTGTGTGTGTATGTGTGGAGGGGGGTGACCCTTCTCTGCAGCACCCTCCCTCACCCTTCCCTCTGCCAGACAAGTAGCTTCCTGGACTCCAGGCCGAGTTTGGTGCCGCCCTGGGAAGGCAGGGCCGGTCTGCAGGGTCTGCAGCCCCCACCCCCACTACCAGGAGCCAGGTCTGGTCCCAGGAATCTGTGTGGGATTCCTGAGTCTCCCCCCACCCCTCCAGCCAGGCCCTGCCCCTGGCCCGCCCCAGCCCCTGGCCAGACAGTGAGTGAGTGATACAGAACAGACGCCTTTGGAATCTGCTCCCGGGCCTACTGGACGAGGCTGCAGGCTCTCCCCGTGCTGAGCTGAGACCCGTTGCCACCTCTGGGGGCTGATGAAAGACCCACTCAGCGGGGCCCTTCAGGACAGAGACCCTGGAGCCAGGGCACTCACAGGGGTGTTTGACAGCCAGGCTGGGGACTTAGAGTCCCTGGCTGGTGACCTGCCTTGGTCTGGAGGGGTGGGTGTGGTGGCAGACTGCAGGCCTCTGGCAGCCCGAGCAAGAGGGGGGTGGGGTGGGGGGGTGCTCTCTGCTTGGGAATTAGCAGGAGGGAAAGTGTATTTGCTCCACAACCCCCACCCTCACAGGACAACTGGGGGAGGGGGAGAGCAGAAAGGGAGGGGCTAGGGCTGTTCTAATACCTTTGCCTTTTATACATCTTTTATGCATGCATACCCCTCAGAAGCAGTTCCTTAATGCATGTTTAAATAGCTCAGTTTTTTCAAGACACCTACATTAGTGGAAAAAAAAAATGTCTTCTTTGTTTCATTTTTCCAGAGCACTGCTCAGCCCTGGTTTGTGGTAGCACAGGGAACTGAACATGGGACATAGGAGCCTCAACCATGACACCCTCTCTGTTTGCATAACTGTCTCCCCTGCCCTGGAGATGAATTTTTGTTTGCTCAAACAGGCACACTATTCAGTTCTGGCTTGTGGTGGTGACAGGGATTGAACCTAGGAAGTCAAAACATCTGGCATGAGTGGAAGAGAAAGAAGGAAAGGAAGGAAGGAAGCGAGGGAGGGAGGAAGGAAGGAAGGAAGGAAGGAAGGAAGGAAGGAAGGAAGGAAGGGAAAGAAGAGGGGGAAAGGCATGAGGTTGGTCAGACAGTATTACGGTTCTACAAAAGGTTTTTCTGTGTGAGACTCTGAGGTCCCAGGTTCAGTTGCCAGTACCACCATCAGCCAGAGCTGAGGAAAGCTCTGGTCTCTCTCTCTCTTTCTTTTAGTTTAATGAAAGAGATCTTTCATTAAACTAAAGCCACACTTTCTATAGTTAGCTTTTAAACCAGTCTCTAAAACAGAAAGAAAGAAAAAGGAGAAAGGAAGGAAGAAGGAGGAGAAGGAAGGAAAAAAATTTTTTTGAGGAGAGGAGAGAGAGATGCTAGATCACCACTCTGTCCAGGGTATCAAATGCTGAGATTTGAACTCAGCATGTCTGTCACGTGCAAATCTGGCTCTTTGCCCACAGAACCCCATCTAGGGCTGTGCAAATGGAATCATTATCAAGGGAGTGTGAACCAGACGCTGGCCTCAGTCCCCAGACACACAAGCAAATGGCCAGAGATAAGCAGTGGAACCAGAGCATCAGGACAAGGCTGAGGGCGTCCTTTGATGAAGGGGGCACATGTAGGGTGTGAAGGCAGCTCTCCCTTACCTTACCAGGGGGGTGGCTTTCTTCCTCTGGGGAAAGGAAGCCCCCCCCCAATCCTCCTTTGCTGTTTGTTTGTTTTTTTTTTTGAGGGGGTGTATAACTCATTGTTCTTACTTCTGCCTTCTTTCTTCCTTTCTTTCTTTCTTTCTTTCTTTCTTTCTTTCTTTCTTTCTTTCTTTCTTTCTTTCCTTGCCTCTTGGGTTATCTTTGAGGCTTGGCGGTACCAGTGTCATGAATCCACTGCTCATGGCAGCCATTTTTCCATTTTTTATTGGACAAGACAGACAGAAATTGAGAGAGGAGAGGGAGATAGAGAGAGAGAGAGAGAGAGAGAGAGAGAGAGAGATGTGGAGAGAGAACATTAGACACCTGAAGACCTGCTTAACTGCTTGTGAAGTGCTTCTCCTATAGGTGGGAAGCCAGGAGTTCAAACCCAGTTTCTTGTGCAGGTCTTTGCACTGTGTAATATGTGTGCTTAACCTGGCGTGCCACCACCCGACCCTCTCTGCTTTTTCTTTCTTCTTTTTTTTTAAATATTTATTTATTAAAATAATATTTTAAATATTTATTTATTCCCTTTTGTTGTCTTTGTTTTATTGTCATTATTATTGTTGTTGTTATTGATGTCGTCGTTGTTGGCTAGGACAGAGAGAATTGGAGAGAGGAGGGGAAGACAGAGAGGGGGAGAGAAAGACACCTGCAGACCTGCTTCACTGCTTGTGAAGTGACTCCCCTGCAGGTGGAGAGCTGAGGGCTCGAACCGGGATCCTTAAGCTGGTCCCTGCACTTTGCGCTACCTGCTCTTAACCTGCTGCTCTACCGCCAGACTCCCCCTTCTCTGCTTCTTAACTGAATTGTTCCTCAGCTCAAATGATATTCAAAATAGAAAAGCAGCCAAGTGTGTATTGTCATTAAGTGACACAATTTATTGGTGGCTCTAGTGTTGCCCCTTATTATTGTTTAAGGCTGTTATTCAGTATTAATGAGAGAGAGAGAGAGAGAGAGAGAGAGAGAGACAGAAGCAGAGAGAGAGAGAGAGAGAATATCCCTAGCACATGGGATGAGAGAAATAGAATTGGGACCTCAGTGGCCTACTCACTGTGCTAATTCCTGGGCTCTTCTAAATTTGTAGCTAAGAATATTTTATTTTTGTTTAATATCCCGCAGCACCATAAGCCAGAGCTGAGCAGTGCTCTGGTTAAAAAGAAAAAGAAAATGAAAAAGAAAAAAAAAGAATATTTTATATTTGGACCTAGTGGTGGTGCACCTGATTGAGCACACACATTACAGTGCACAGGGACCCGGGTTCAAGTCCCTGGTCCCCACTTATGGGCCGAAAACTTCGTGAGTGGTGAAGCAGGACTGCAGGTGTCTCTCTATCTCTCTCCCTCTCTATTTCCCCTCCCTTCTCAATTTCTCTCTCTGTCTCTATCCAATAATAAATAAATAAATAATAATATTTTATTTTACTTTATTTGATTTGTGAGAAAGTGACCTAAGCACAGCTCTAGCACATACATGTAGCACCAGGGATTAAACCCAGGGCCTCACATGTACAAAGACCATCAACTCTATCCACCCCTTCCCCAGGCCCCCAGAATTCTATTCAGAAGTCAGAGTGAGCACAGTAGCATTTAAACATCTTTTTAAAAAAATATTTATTTACTTATTCCCTTTTATTGCCCTTGTTGTTTGATTGTTGTAGTTATTGTTGTTGTTATTGATGTCATCATTGCTGGATAGGACAGAGAGAAATGGAGAGAGGAGGGGAAGACAGAGGGGGGAGAGAAAGATTGACACATTGTAGGGCAGGGGAGACAGCATAATGATTATGCAAGCAGACTTTCATGTCTGAGGCTCCTAAGTCCCAGGTTGGATCCCCCGCACCACCATAAGCCAGAGCTGAGCAGTGCTCTGGTGTTTCTCTCTGTGTGTGTCTCTCTCTCTGCACCTCTCTCAAAAAAATAATAAAATTAATTTTAAAAAAAGATAGACACATTGTGGTCCAGGAGGTGGTGCAGTGGATAAAGCATCGGACTCTCAAGCATGAGGTCCTGAGTTCAATCCCCGGGAGCACATGTACCAGAGTGATGTCTGGTTCTTTCTCTCTCTCCTCCTAGCTTTCTCATTAATAAATAAATAAAATCTTAAAAAAAAAAAGATAAACACCTACAGACCTGCTTCACTGCTTGTGAAATCACTGTAGGTGGGGAGCTGGGAGCTCGAACTGGGATCCTTATCTTTATGCCACCTGTGCTTAACCCGCTGCGCTACCACCCAACTTTGGCATTTTAACATCTTAATCTCACTGGCAACAAGATACATGAAGATATCCATTTCTGTCACTCACCACTGCTGCTAGTTTTCTTGTGACCTGTCCCTTACTAAATTCACCATGGAGGGTAAAGCTCATTTCCCTATGAATTTAGTAAAACAAAAACAAACAAACGAAAAATGAGGGAGGTGGTGGAGAGTATTGAGTGAAAATTCTGGGCGTGTGGAAGGGGAGATGTTGGTCTCTGGAGAGACAGAGGCTGAGGTGGTGGCTTTGCAGGGGTGTGTGTGTGTGGGGGGGGTGGCACAGCCTGCAGCTATCACAAGTGTCAAGAGCCAAGAGGGACGTGACAGCCAGCATGGACATCCTAGGAAGGATTTTCTCCTCAGGAGAAAGCTGGGGCAGGCTGGTTTGGGCCAGTTTGGGCTCAGAGAGGGGGCCTGGGGACAGAGGCTTCTCCTCCAAGTGTTCCTCAGCTTCTGTTGTCACCATTTCCAGTCTGGGACAAGTTCTGGGAAGTTTCTGAAACTTCAAAGCTCCGGCTTTTCTCACCTGGGAAAGGATTCCTGTCTCCCCTTCTCCTGAAATCACAACAACTTTGCAACTCTTTCTCCCCAAAGGTACTGAAGACAAATCTCATGTGAGCATTGAGTAATCCCTTTCATAAAGATGAAGCCAGAGATGAGCGCCTTCTGCCTTAACACAAAGCACTTAGGTGGGGGAAGGGAAGTCGCCAATGGCCCCGGGGTGTCCCACTCTGGGCCCCTGGGATAGGCACCTGGAGCCTGATAAAAGAGATGGCTGGGGCCAGAAAGCTGAGAACAGATCCAACACCACCCCCTCCCCTGCAGGCCCTCAGTCCCCAGGCCAAAATCCAGCCCAGCTGAGTTGAGTCAGGCAACTTCGGTGACTTCTGAGTCCCACAAAAGGACAAAAGTATTCCTGGACAAGACCTATGCCCGGCTTTTAGCTTGTGTTATTCAAAGCTACCAACAGCAGGTTTAGTAGCCCATCCATCCATCCATTCATTCATTCATTCATTCATTCATTCATTCATTCATTCATTCATTCAAGAAATGCTTACCAATGAGTCA
The DNA here is from genome assembly GCF_950295315.1 of Erinaceus europaeus. Classification (NCBI taxonomy): domain Eukaryota; kingdom Metazoa; phylum Chordata; class Mammalia; order Eulipotyphla; family Erinaceidae; genus Erinaceus; species Erinaceus europaeus. Next base: position 10,891,231 of record NC_080167.1, on the reverse strand, counting down.
AACACTTGTCTCCATCGACATGTGCAAGTAGAGCATGATGAGAAACAAAATTAAAATGTAAGTATAGTGGTTGGGTTGGGGAGGGAGCAGGTGGTGCACCTCTTTGAGCGCACAAGTTGTAGTATGCAAAGACCTGGGTTCAAGCTCCCAGTCTCCACCTGTAAGGGGGAGCTTTCTGAGCGGTGAAGCCAGGCTGCCGGCGTCTCCCTCTTCCCTCTTGATTTCTGGCTGTCTCTATCCAATAAATAAATAAAGATAGTGGTCCGGGAGCTGGTAGTGAGTGTTTAGGCTGCTTTCACCCTCTGACTATTGTGAACAGTGCAGCTCTGAAGAGGTGGACACATATGTGCCTTCAGATGACTGTTCTGACTCGGCTAAATGTCTCAGAGTCGTAATGCTGGATCATAAGGTTTTTCCATTGTGTTTGTTGGAAGATTCTTTACACTGTTGTCCACGCTGCCTCTCCCCCTTTAAATTTATTTTATGGGGGGAGGGGCGCTGGGTGGTAATGCACTGGGTTAAGCGCACATAGTACAAAGAGCAAGGACCCCCACAAGGATCTGGGCTTGAGCCCCCGGGTCCCCACCTGCGGGGGAGTCGCTTCACAAGTGGGGAAGCAGGTCTACAGGTGTCTCTCTTCTCTCCTCCTCTCTGTCTTCCCCTCCTCTCTCCATTTCTCTCAGTTCTGCCCTATACAAAAAGGGAAAAATGGCCACCAGGAGCAGTAGATTCATAGTATAGGCACCAAGCCCCAGTGATAACCCTGGAGGCAAAAATAAAATAAAATAAATTTATTTCACGTGGACTGGCAGAATAACTTTCTTGGAAAGATAGTGTGTTGCATTGCCTCACACACGACCTGGGTTCAAACTTGGCCCCCACCATACTGATGGAAGTTTCAGCATTTTGGTCTTTCTCTCTCATTTTGCTCTCTCCCTCCCTCCTGTATAGTGTCAGGGATAGAAGTTGGAGCCTCAGAAGTTGGGCCGTAGTGCAGATGATTAAGTGCAGGTGGTGCAAAGCTCAGGGACTTGCCTGGGGATCCTGGTTTGAGCCCCAGCTCCCCACCTGCAGGGGAGTTGTTTCATAAGCGGTGAAGCAGGTCTGCAGGTGTCCATCTTTCTCTCCCCCTCTCTGTCTTCCCCTTCTCTCTCCATTTCTCTCTGTCCAACAATGACGGCATCAATAACAACAATAATAACTACAACAATAGAACAGCAAGGACAACAAAAGGGGATAAATAAATATTAAAAAAGAAGTTGGAGTCTCATGCCTGCAAGACCTATGCTCTTCCCATTAAGCCACCTCCTTGGCCACTGGCTAGGTGTCTCTTACACCCACCTCCCCCATTCAATTACCCCCCCCCCAAATATTTGAGATATTGAAAGAGCAGGACAACTGCTGTTCTTACTATTTACGCCGGTGATTATGTGCCTCTGGTCACCACGCTTCCCATGAACCCGGGGGTTGGGGAGAATTGTTTGATGAGGTCTCTTACTCTTTGAACCAGCCCACATCAGCTGCAGCAGTATGAGCTTCTGTCAGGAAACTCAAAAATCCACTTTTCTGGGAGTCGGGCAGTAGTGCAGCAGGTTAGCACACGTGGTGCCAAGTGCAAGGACCGGCATAAGAATCCTGGTTCGAGCCCCCGGCTCCCCACCTGCAGGGGAGCCACTTCACAGATGGTGAAGCAGGTCTGCAGGTGTCTATCTTTCTCTCCCCCTCTCTGTCTTCCCCTCCTCTCTCCATTTCTCTCTGTCCTATCTAACAATGATGACATTAATAACAATAATAACTACAACAATAATAAAAAAAACAAGGGCAACAAAAAGGAAAAATAAATAAACAAATATTTTTTTTAAAAAAGAAAAAAAAAGAAAATCCACTTTTCTTCCTTGTTTGGTCTCCTTTTTCTGGGTGGATCTATTATTTCATGGGGGGAGGTTTTACACAAAAACAACTTTATTTCACTTATTCACTTGTCAAATTCCTAACACAACATCCTTAACAGCTGACATACCAGTAGATATTGCCCAATAGTGGTATAGTTTTGCTCCGTCTCTCTCTCTCTCTCTCTTTCTTTCTATTTATTTATTTATTTATTTATTCCCTTTTGTTGCCCTTGTTTTATTGTTGTAGTTATTGTTATTGGTGTCATAGTTGTTGGATAAGACAGAGAGGAATGGAGAGAGGAGGGGAAGACAGAGAAGGGGAGAGAAAGATAGACACCTGCAGATCTGCTTCACTGCTTGTGAAGCGACTCCCCTGCAGGTGGGGAGCCAGGGCCATGAACTGGGATCCTTATGCTGATCTTTGTGCTTTGCACCACCTGCGCTTAACCCGCAGCGCTACTGCCCAACTCCCCCTTTCTTTCTTTTTAACCAGACTCTAACCAGCTCTAGCTTATGGTGATGCTAGGGTTTGAAACTGGGACTTGGAAACAATGGGCATGAAAGTATTTAATGTCTTTATTTTAATGAGATAGATAGATAGATAGGCAGGCAGGCAGGCAGGCTAGAGCACTGATCAGCTCTGGTTTACAGTGCTGCTAGGGATTAAACCTGGGACCTCAGAGCTTCTGTATAAAATAAATATTTTATTTTATTTATTAATGAAAGGAAGATACAGAAGGAAAGAGAGGGGGTCAGGCGGTAGCACAACGGGTTAAGAGCACATGGCCCAAAGCACAAGGACTGGCCTAAGGATCCTGGTTCAAGCCCCCAGCTCCTACCTGCAGGGGGATCACTTTACAGGTGGTGAAGCAGGTCTGCAGGTGTCTGTCTTTTTCTCCCCCTCTGTCTTCACCTTCTCTCTTGATTTCTCTCTGTCCTATCCAACAACAACAACAGCAATGACAATGATAGTAATAACAACAACAAGGGCAATAAAATGAGAAAAATGGCCTCCAGGAGCAGTGGATTCATAGTGCGGGCACTGAGCCTCAGCAATAACCCTGGAGGCAAAAATAAAATAAAATAAAAAATAAACAAATAAAATCTTTGAAAAGAAGAAGAAGGAGAAGGAGAAGGAGAAGAAGAAGAGAGAGAAATAAAGACCAGAGCACTGCTCAGCTCTGGCTTCTGGTGGTAGGGGGGATTGAACCTGAGACTTTTGAGCCTCAGGCATGAGAGTCTCTGCATAACCATTGTGCTATCTACCCCTGCTTCCTTCTTTTCTTTCTCTCTTTCTTCCTCTCTCTCTCTCTCTCTCCCTCTCTCCTTTTATTTTTAAATTACCTGATCTCATCCAGCACCCAGAAGACAGCTGCTGGCTCAGCACAGAGACTTTAAACAAACCGCACAGCCCGCAGGTCTGCTCTCTGAAGGAGGGATTTACTCTTCACTCCTCCGCCTGAGGAGTGTTAACAGCAGAATTAAAGCTGGGGAGAGCTTTAAACCCAACTCCCCTTACTATATTTATTTACTGGAAAGTGACTGAAGGGAAACTGAGAGTGGAGACAGAGAGGGAGAGAGAGACAGAGAGACACCTGCACCACTTGTGAAGCTTTCCCCCTGCAGGTGGGGACCAGGGGCTTGAACCTGGGTCCTTGAGTGCTGTAATGAGTGCACTTAAGCAGGTGTATCACCGCCTGCCTTCCCTTAAAGATTTTATTTATTTATTAGAAAGATAGGAGGACTGGGGAATGTTATGCATGTACAAACTATTGTATTTACTGTTGAATGTAAAACATTAATTCCCCAATAAAGAAATAAAAAAGGGGGTCGGGCGGTGGCGCAGTGGGTTAAGTGCATGTGGCGCAAAGCGCAGGAACCGGCGTAAGGATCCCGGTTCGAGCCCCCGGCTCCCCACCTGCAGGGGAGTCGCTTCACAGGCGGTGAAGCAGGTCTGCAGGTGTCTGTCTTTCTCTCCCCTTCTCTGTTTTCCCCTCCTCTCTCCATTTCTCTCTGTCCTATCCAACAACGAATTGCGTCAACAAGGGCAATAATAATAACCACAACGAAGCTACAACAAGGGCAACAAAAGAGGGGAAAAAAATGGCCTCCAGGAGCAGTGGATTCATGGTGCAGGCACCAAGCCCAGCAATAACCCTGGAGGAGGGAAAAAAAAAAAAGAAAGAAAGAAAAAAAAAAAAAAAGAAAGGCGGGGAGAGAGAGAGAGAAAGAAAGAACCAGACATCACTGGTACATGTGCTGCCAGGGATTGAATTTAGGACCTCATGCTTGAAAGTCAAACACTTTATCCACTGTACCACTTTCCAGACCACTCTTTCTCTCTTAAAAAAAATACTTTTATTGGGAGTCGGTGGTAGCTCAACGGGATAAGCACATGTGATGCAAAGCGCAAGGACTGGCCTAAAGGTCCCGGTTCGAGCCCCCGGCTCCCCACCTGCAGGGCAGTCACTTCACAGGCGGTGAAGCAGGTCTGCAGGTGTCTGTCTTTCTCTCCCCCTCTCTGTCTACCTTCCTCTCTCCATTTCTCTCTGTCCTAACAACGACAGAATCAATAACAACAACAATAATAACTACTACAACAATAAAAAGGGCAACAAAAAGAAAAATAAATAAATAAATATTAAAAAGTTTTAAAAAACTTTTAAAATACTTTTTATTTACTCCCTATTAGATAGATATAGAGAGGAATGAAAGGGGAGGAGGGTATAGAAAGGGAGAGAGACAGAGAGACACCTGCAGCCCTGCTTCACTACTTGTGAAGCTTTCCCCCTCCAGGTGGGGACCAGGGGCATGAACCTGGGTCTTTGTACACTGTAATGGATGTGCTTAACCAGATATGCCACCACCTGGCCCTTCCAAGTGCACTTTTAAAGTCTATGTTCCAAAAGAAGAAATGACTATGACTTTCAAACAAGTATTGAGTTAGAGACAGTGACTTCCAATGAGAAGCTAATTCTGGAAACCAGATCTGGGGGTGAGGAGCCACAGATCCTCACTAAACTCTTTGGGGTTCAGTCATGTGTGGGTTGGGTTGTCCATTTATGGGGAAGCAATAAGCACATGATTCTTTTTGCATTAAAAAAAAGTAAAAGTGGGAGTCGGGCTGTAGCGCAGCGGGTTAAGCGCAGGTGGCGCAAAGCGCAAGGACCGGCATAAGGATCCCGGTTCGAACCCCCGGCTCCCCACCTGCAGGGGAGTCGCTTCACAGGCGGTGAAGCAGGTCTGCAGGTGTCGTCTATCTTTCTCTCCCCCTCTCTGTCTTCCCCTCCTCTCTCTGTTTCTCTCTATCCTATCCAACAATGACGACAACAACAATAATAACTACAACAATAAGACAACAAGGGCAACAAAAGGGAATAAATAAATAAAATAAAATATTTTAAAAAAATTTTTTAAAAAGTAAAAGTATGTAATATACATTTGAAGTAGACAGGAAAGCTTAATGACACTTCTGGAAATAGTTATTTCCCCCAACACACCCATATCCATGTAGTTTTAAAAATGATGTATCTGGGCAGGTGGGAGACAGCATAAGGGTTCTGTAAAAGACTTTCCTGCCTGAGACTTGAGGTCCCAGGTTCAGTCCTCAGTGTCACCATCAGCCAGTGCTGAGCAGGGCTCTGGGAAAATGAGTAAATGCTGTTTCCTTCCTGATATATATATATTTGTTTTCTCCAGGCTTATTGCTGGGGCTCCATGCCTGCACTACAAATCCACAGCTCCTGTGACCATTAAAAAGAATTTTTTTTTTTGATAGAACAGAGAGAAATTGAGGGGAGAGGGAGAGACAGACATCTGAGACCTCCTTCACCACTTATGAGGTGACCACCCCCCCCCAAAGGGGGGGGAGCCAGGGGCTCAAACCAGGATCCTTGCGCTTAGTACTATGTGTGCTTAACCTGATGTGCTACCGCCAGCCCCAGGGTTATCACTTTTTTTTTAAAAAAAGTATTTATTTATTCCCTTTTGTTGCCCTTGTTGTTTTATTGTTGTAGTTATTATTATTGTTGATGTCATCGTTGATGGATAGGACAGAGAGAAATGGAGAGAGGAGGGGAAGACAGAGAGGGGGAGAGAAAGACAGACACCTGCAGACCTGCTTCACTGCTTCTGAAGTAACTCCCCTGCAGGTGGGGAGCCAGGGGCTCAAACCGGGACCCTTAGACCAGTCCTTGCACTTTGCGTTACCTGTGCTTAACCTGCTGCGCTACTGCCTGACTCCCTCCTTGTAATTTCTTATACATGGGACAGCTTAAAAATTATTTATTCATTAATGAGGATGATAGGAGGAGAGAAAGAAAGAACCAGACATCACACCGGTACATGTGCTGCTGGGGGTTGAACTAGGGACCTCATACTTGAGAGTTCAGTGCTTTATCCATTACGCCACCTCCCAGATCACATGGAACAACCTTTTAATAACTTTTACTGAATTTCCCATTTGAGGATTCATCCTTATTTAAAAGAGAGAGAGAGAGGGAGAGATAGATAGATAGATAGATAGATAGATAGAAAAGAAAAGGGGATGAATTCAATAAAAAAAAAGAAAGAAAGAAAAAAGTGCATTCCGCAACTCATGGGAACTGGGGATGAATTACATATAACCTGCTCCGTCAACGGGGTAATCCTGTCAGGCCAGTTGTTACTCAGACACAGACCATTCTCCTGCCTTTGCCTTCATCAATAATAAATACAGACCCCCCCCCCATCAGCTGGACTTTGAAGCCTTTTGCCTACACTGCAAGCAGACCTTGCTAAATGCACAGAAAGTGCTGGGCTGAGCAAGTGGACTAAAATCATTTACGTCTTGAAACCCTCAGCAATTTAGCCAAGTGGTGTTGAAAGTCCATTGGCTCCTGAAGGTTCCAACTGAGTCCTCAGTGCTTTTTGCTGTCCAGGAGCACCGCTGTCTTGTGCCCTTGATGCTGGAAAGGGGAAGGCGGGAGGGGAGGGGGTGTCTTTAAAGGAACCTTGAACAGCCCCTCTGTGGTTGGCTTGGCTCAGATGGTTACTCTACTGTCTCAAATCCATTCGCAATGGTTGTAAAAGGACTGTCAGCTGACGGGCAGTAAATCTTCCCTCTCATTCAAAAAGGCTGACAAGAGAGAGAAGTAGGCTGAGTTTCCAACCCAGCCTTGCAAACCTGCAGCCCTACTGTGTCTACCTTCTGGCTCCTGGTTTGTGATGCCTGGCCCTCTTCCCTCCCCTGGTGGTGGTCCTCCTCATGGTGGTCGCACACAGACTTGAGCTGGTGCATCCGAGGTGTGGTTTTCTGGTGATGGTGGGAATAATCCAGTTGAATTTCTTATCCTTTGGACTGATGATATTTCAAATCAATGGGCCCCTCTTTTCTGTGTCATGAAAAATGGTGCAATTTTGCTGGCAAACAGGTTTTTCTGGCTACTTACCCAGAAGATGGATGTTTTTCTTGATGAAGGGAAGTCAGACTTTCTGGAATGTTTGCAGGTAAAAGTTGTACAGTGGTGTTTGGAGGAATTGGGTATGGACCCAACTCTTATGGGGTTATTATCACTGCTCCACCTGGTTAAATAGTTATAGAAAAACAGGACATAGGGGGGTGGGGGGTGCTCCACCTAGTTGAGCACACATGTTACAATGTACAAGGACCTAGGTTCGAGCCCCTCATCTCTATCTGCAGGGGGACAGTTTCACAAGTAGTGAAGCAGGGCTACAGTTGTCTCTCTCTCTTTCCCTCTCTGTCTCTCCCCCTTCCTCTCAGTTTCTGGCTGTCTCTTTCAAATAAATAAATATAATAAAAATTTATTTATAAAATACTTATAAAAAGGAAAACAGAACTCCAAGCTGGATTTAGCGGTTGGGATCCAAGTGGCCAGGACAGACAATTAAGTTGGCAGAAAAACTTGCTGTGGGCTTTGAGTTGATATAACTGGTCCAGTCTCTTCTATTCCTCACACTATGAACAAAGCCAGCCAGCCTTTCCAACCCTTTACATCTCTGAAATGGGCTTGAAGACTCCTATCCTCTCTTCTGGGCATCCTTGCATATAAGCTCCACTATCAGGGAGTCGGGAGGTAGCGCAGCGGGTTAAGCACAGGTGGCACAAAGTGCAAGGACCGATGTAAGGATCCCGGTTCGAGCCCCTGGCTCCCCACCTGCAGAGGAGTCACTTCACAGGCAGTGAAGCAGGTCTGCAGGTGTCTATCTTTCTCTCCCCCTCTTTGTTTTCTTCTCCTTTCTCCATTTCTCTCTGTCCTATCCAATGATAACAATAACCACAAAAGCAATAATTACAACAGTAAAACAACAAGGACAACAAAAGGGAATAAATATATAAATATTAAAAAATGACAAGCTCCACTATTTTTCAAATTCCAGAATATCTGGAAGCTGTTGTCATGCCATGGGCAGTGAAATTGACATGTGCAAAACCTAGGTGAGTCTCTTTTCTCTCCATGATATCACTCAGGCTGACCTTCAGATAAGATTTGTTTTGTTTGTTTGTTTTCTTTTCTTTCTTCCTCATGTATGGATAAATCAAGCTCAGGGAGCCTAACTTTCCCAGGATGAGTGGGATGTATAATGCAAACACACACATACACGCACATGCACACACACACACACACACACACACACACCTGAAAACTCTAGGAAGTGAAGCATTTTCATTTTTTCCTGCTCTTGCAATTTATTTGTATTTGTTTAATCAGCTAATTTTTTTTTTTGGTATCCCTGGCGGGCATGAACCAGAGAATATATATTTTCTTTCTGTGGAGGAATGAACCAAGGGCTTCCTGTTTTCACTATCCCACCAGGAAGAGATTTCCCTGGACTTTTTCTTAAAAGATGGACAGAGGAGAGATGGAGAGACAGAGAAAAAGGAAGAAGAAATACAGCACTGATCTGTCTTTGTTTATTTATTTATATTTTCCTTTATCATCACCAGGGTTTCACTGCTCTGGGCTGAGCTTTTTTTTTTTTTCAGGTAAAGAGAGATAGAGACAGGGAGGCAGAGAGAGAGGCACCACAGCACCAAAGCTCCCTCTAAGATGGTGAGAACCAGGCTTGAATCCAGGCAAAGCAGGTATACAATCTAAGTGAAATATATTGGCAGTCCTTCTTCACCTTAAAAAAACATTTAATTTATTTTAATGAGAGAGCAGGAAGCGAGAGAGAGAGAGAGAGAGACTGAATAAAGCACTACTCAGTTCTGGTTTTTGGTAGTGCCAGGGATTGAACCTGGGGCATTGGGGCTTCAGGCACTAGAGTCTTTTGCTGAACCATAATGCTATCTTCCCAGCCCACCTGCTCCACCTTCTACAGAGATCCTTTGGTGCTGCCCATTGTGCTTCCCTGTGGCACTACTAGGACTCAAATCCAGGACTTGAGTGCAAAGCATGTGCTCTATAAGAGAGAACAATAAACTGTTTTTAAAAAATTTAATTTATTTTTTATTTTATTTTTTAGTTTTTATTCTGGGATGGAGCCTAGGGCCTCAGGCATGCAATACATGTCCTCTGTCCACAGAGCTTTTCCGGTGCCCAGAAAGAACAAGTAGTCTTAACAGGACGCTGCAAAATTTAATCTTGCCCTTGGTTTGTCTCCAGTTCTCAGCCACTGTTTTATCTTCTTCATTGACCCTGAACCTTTCCACCCCTTTGCCCTGTGACTTTGGCAGAGCCTCTCACTTCCAGGTCTGGTAACTTCTCCAACTCCTGCAGTCTTGACAAACTGAATCACTTTGGGGGTGTTGGGCTAGACTCAGCCTGTGTTCTTGAGAAGGGCCAAATGCACAGAGTGAGCTGTGGACTCCTGCAGGAGCTGGGATAGGTGGGGACAGCAAGTTAAGGCATGAATAGGGGCTTAGGATTAGAAGGCAAAGAAAGGGGGCTCAGGGGCTCAGGGAGGGGGATGATGAGTCAGTAAGGCAAAAGTCAACTGGACAAGCTGGTGTGAGTCTACAGATAGGTTCTCAGAACTAGAAAGAGACTGGCAGCATGTGGGAAGGAGAGGCAGAGATGCCCAGGCAAAAATAAGAAAGATCTAAGTTAATATTTCAGAGCAGGGATAGGGGTGGTGATGGATGGTGTGTGTGTGTGTGTGTCTGTGTGTGTGTGTGTGTGTGTGTGTGTGTGTGGTGTGGAGGAGTCCAGTGATTTTTCTTTTTTCTTTTTTTTTCCTGTTTAGACCTCAATAGAGGAGCTGATAGGAAGATCCTTAACCCAAGGTTATAGAGTATGGGTGGGGAGAAGGCAGATGAGCGACAGAGGTATCAGAAGGACGGGCTAATGCAACCACATGGGAGACATTAAAAGACAATAAATCTGGCAGCCTGGATGGTATTTGCCCAGGAATTCTGCGAGGATGGTTAACTCTTAGAACCCTGCTCACCCGGGACTGGTTGTGTGTGTGTGTGTGTGTGTGGGGGGGCTCCAGTGAGGCTTCCCATTGGGGGTTTCTGTTCACCCTGAGATGAATCCAGTTTTCCCCAGAGGAGCAGGTGTCTAGCCTGGGAGCAGCCCAGGGAGTCTTGGGAAACAGGAGAGGGGCCCCCAAATTGTGGGCAGCAGGGATGGCTAGGGGACTTCGCAGCCTCTGTCACAGGGGAAGATTCTCTGGAAGAGTTAATCAGCCCGTGGGGAAGGGAGAACCACAGGATATAATTTATTTACCTACTCCCTGACAAAAACCCTTCCCAGAAGGCTGTGGATGGTAACTCTGTAATTAGATCTCATGCAAGGCTCTTAGTCATGTTAACTCACTGGTGCTCCCCAGCACACCTGGGAAAAAGTTGGGGTGGGGGGGTCTACAGGGGGTCAACAGCCAGATGAGGGAAACTGAGTCAGTTCTGATGGGAGGAGCAGTGACAACTGTCTTTTCCTAAGGACCGAGAGGGAGAACCAGAAGAGATAACCTCCACTCTTCTCCTTCTCCCTTTCCTTTTCTTCCTCCTCCTCTTCCTTTTCTTTTTAAATATTTTTTATTTACTTATTATTGAATAGAGACAGAGATAAACTGAGAGGGGAGAAGGAAATAGAGAGAGGGGAAGAGGCAGAGAGACATCTGCAGCCCATCTTCCCCACTCATGAAGCTTTCCTCCTGCAGGTGAGGACCAGGGGCTTGAACATTCCTGTGTGCACTTAACCAGGAGTGCTACGGACTGGCCTCTGTTCTTGTATTCTCTATGTGGCCTGAAGAGACTCACTCCACCTTTCTGGGCTGTTGTGTTTGGGTCACAAATCCAAAGGGAAGTTGAATGCAAAGGACTAGAAAGTTCTTGGATTTTTATTTATTTATTATTGTTGTTATTGATGTCGTCGTTGTTAGATAGGACGAGAAATGGAGAGAGGAGGGGAAGACAGAGATGGGGAGAGAAAGACACCCACAGATCTGCTTCACCACCTGTGAAGTGACTCTCTTGCAGGTGGGGAGCTGGGGGCTCGAACTGGGATCCTTATGCCGGTCCTTCCGCTTCGTGCCACACGCACTTAACCCACTGCGCTACCACCTGACCCCCTTCTTGGTTCTTTTCTAAAGAACTTTTTTTTTTCTCTTTTTCAGATTGATTTCATTTATTTCAAATGACACACACACACACACACACACACACACACACACACACACACACAGAGTTTCAGATGAGAGAGTTTCAGATGAGAGGGAGTTTCAGATGAGAGAGAGAGAGAGGAGTCAAAACACTGTTCTGTCTCTAACAGTGTCAGAGACAGAACTGGGAGGGAGCTTCAGGCATGCAAGACCTGAACTCTATCTGCTGAAAAAATACTTTCTTTCCCACAAGAACATTTTTGTTTGTTAGTGTAACATCCCATTGTGTTATGGAAAAAAAAATACTTGGATGGTTGTGTAACCATGAGGGTAGATTGCAGTTAGGCTGTAGGTTGAACATTGCCCTGCTGTCCAGACCAGGCTTTGTGATAAGTATCTCATTGGCCTTCAAGAACTGGGTGCATCTGAGATTAGCTCCCATGAGTGGGAGCTACATATAGCCATGTGGTCTACCACCGGTCTCCTGCCACATGACAGTTCACTGCTGGGAGCACAGGAGAATGATTAGCATAGAATTCCCTCTCTCCGTGGGGCACACTTTCCTGCATGCTTCTCTCAATTCATATTAAATAATATTGCATCTGCCGATCACAACCTAATAAATGCAACGAGTGCCACCTCAGCATGCTTCACTTTAGACTGTGTCCAGAGACTTCAGGTGTGGAATGACAATGCTTCAGCTTCATTACTCGGGTAAGACCGTTCCTTTCATAGTATTCTCTAATTCCATTCCAGGTGGCTCACTTCCTAACAAAGTCCCAAAACCTAGATATAGACCAGATCCCCTGAGATAGAGCATATGTTCACACGTATCCATAAATTAGGGCAAAATATATACCTGAAAGCAAAAGTACACAATAGTCTGCAGTGAGTACCCCCCCAACACTTCATCTGCACTATTCCAGCCTTCACGTCCATAATTGTTCAACGATTTGTTTGGCTTTGTATGTTAACCCTCTTTTCAGCCACCAGGTTCCAGATGCCGGCAGGATGCCGACCAGACTTCCCTGGACAGACGACTCCACCAGTGTGTCCTGGAGCTCCGCTTCCCCAGAGACCCACCCTACTAGGGATAGAGAGAGGCAGACTGGGAGTATGGACCGACCAGTCAATGCCCATGTTCAGCTCGGAAGCAATTACAGAAGCCAGACCTTACACCTTCTGCAACCCACAGACCTTGGGTCCATACTCCCAGAGGGATAAAGAATAAGAAAGCTATCAGGGGAGGGGATGGGATATAGAGATCTGGTGGCGGGAATTGTGTGGAGTTGTACCCCTCCTAGCCTACAGTTTTGTTAATGTCTCCTTTTTAAAATTAAAAAAAAAAAAAATCCCCTCTCTCCTTTCCTGTCACCATCCAGGGGTGGACTCTGTGTCTCCTGAACTTGGATGGGTTCTGGACTTGGACTTGCCTTGACCATCAGGATTGGGGTGGGAGTATGGTGTTGCCATCTGAAGATTTGCACATGGTGGTTGGGAGCCATGACCCTTTGGGTGGTTTGTTAAGAGTGATCTGGAACTGATATGGTGGGGGTCTCCTGATTTCTAAGATCCTGGCTTTTTAAATAAAAAAAAAATTTTTTTCTTCTGTCCATTATGACTGAAAGGATAATGTCTTTGGTCTTTGGTTGACCTGTGACACTTGTAAGCTATGTTCTTTCACCTCAAAGAGTTCTCCCTTGCCTCAGGGAAGAAACTAGCAGCTACAAAAGTTGTTTGTGAACTATGAAGCAATCCAAATCGGTGGATAGGACAACTGTTTATCATTGAGCTAAGGGCAGGAATTTAGGTGCAGGGAGAAAATAGTCAGAGAAGGGGAAGAGAAGGAGAGTTTTCTGAGCTCCAGCTATGATTGATGCTGGGGACTATCGATATGATTGGTTTTATACCCACTGTCCTCTCCACTCCATAGGACTTAGGTAGTGGACATTATTTCCATTGTAGTGGTGAGAGAGTTGAGGCTAGGGAAAGCTCAGTGGTGTGTCCGTGACATCTTAGTCAAACCGTAGCAAAGCTGGGATTTGTCTCTTAGTTTGTCTCAGTGGAATAACTGGCCTTGGCCTCTTCTTCAACCTGCTCCAACCTCCTTGGGGAGAGATGGTGAGATTGTGGGAGATCTTTTGACCTCTTTTCTTTTTAGCTGAAAGCTCATTTTAAGAGAAATCATTAGAAAGAAGGAGCTTTTGTTTCTAACTCCACTTCTGAATTTTTTTTTTTTTAATTGAGAATATACTGAGGGTGGGAGAGATAGAACAATGGCTATGCAGAGACTCTCATGTCTGAAGCTCCATGGTTCCAGGTTCAGTCCACGACACCTTCATAAACCAGAACTGAGCAGGGCTTTGGTAAAAACAACAACAACAACAACAACAAACTGTATAATTCCAAAATCTACAAATACCTCCAAAACAATATATGAAAATGAGACAAAGAAACAATAGATTCACTTAGACCACTCACAAAAAGTAGCTATTCAAATGGTCCTGAGGAAAAATGCCCAATTAACCAACCAGATGGCAAAAATAAAAAAGACAGAAGATACCAAAAGTTGGTGTGGGTGAACCTTCACACACAGAACAGGGAGTGTCAGCTTCTGGAAGCTTCATAGGGTTCTCCCTACCAATGCCTCCCTTTGTAGATATGCCCCATGACTCTGTAAGTTTAACCCTTGGCACACATTCTCCGGAAACAGGCAACACATATTTGCATTCTCTGGAATGCAAATGACAGCATCTCCCCAACCTGGGGGTGTTCCAACAGTAGACTGTCCACCACCATCTACTGCTGACTTTAGATACAGAGAGCCCTGGTAGGAAAAACAATATTCATCCCAAACCTTCCCAACCAGGAAGGACAGACATATTCAATACGGGGGGGCGGGGGTGCTATTTGCAAGAGCAACTTTCATGGAGTTAAGAAGGGTTTCTGACGCTGCAGTCGGACTCAGTGTCACCCTAAGGTGCTACAGGGGCTGGAGTGGGGTGTATGGAGCCCAGAGAGGGGCCACCCAGCATGAACAGTGATTATGAAAGGTCACTTCCGGGAAGGACACTAAGACGAGTTATCTCTTTTTTTCAAATTTATTTATTCCCTTTTGTTGCACTTTTTTTTTTATTGTTGTTGTTATTGGTGTCGTTGTTGTTGGATAGGACAGAGAGAAATGGAGAGAGGAGGGCAAGACAGGAAGGGGAAGAGAAAGATAGACACCTGCAGACCTGCTTCACTACTTGTGAAGCGACTCCCCTGAAGGTGGGGTGGAGGTTTCGAACCGGGATCCTTACACCCGTCCTTGCTCTTTGTGCTACGTGCACTTAACCCTCTGAGCTACCGCCTGACTCCAACTTTTTTTTCAAGTGATTTAATAATGATTGAAACAGAGAGACACCTGCAGCACTGCTTCACCACTCACAAAGCTTTCCTCCTGCAGGTGGAGACCAGGAGGCTTGAACCTGAGTCTTGCATAGTGTAATGTGTGCACTCAACCAGCTGCACCACAACCTGGCCATGAAGCTTCCCTATTCTTTATCCCTCTGGGAATATGGACCAAAGATCTTTATAGGAGCCCTCCTGTACTGCTGGTGGGAATGTAAGTTGGTCCAACCTCTGTGAAGAACAGTCTGGAGAACTCTCAGAAGGTTAGAAATGGACCTACCCTATGATCCTGCAATTCCTCTCTTGGGTATATATCCTAAGGAACCCAGCACACCCATCCAAAAAGATCTTTGTACACATATATTCTTAGCAGCACAATTTTTAATAGCCACGACCTGGAAGCAACCCAGTCGTCCAACAATAGATGAGTAGCTGAGCAAGTTGTGGTCTGTATACACAATGGAGTACTACTCTGCTATAAAAAACAGTGACTTCACTGTTTTCAGCCAATCTTGGATGGATCTTGAAAACTTCATGCTAAGTGAAATAAGTCAGAAACAGAAGGATGAATATGGGATGATCTCACTCTCAGGCAGAAGTTGAAAAACAAGATCAGAAGAGAAAACACAAATAGAACCTGAACTGGAATTGGCGTATTGCACCAAAGTAAAAGACAGTCTGGAATGGGTGTGTGTGTAGGGGGCGGGGGAGAATACAGGTCCAAGAAGGCTGACAGAGGACCTAGTGGGGGTTTTATTGTTATATGGAAAACTGAGAAATGTTATGCAAGTACAAACTATTGTATTTACTGTCGACTGTAAAACATTAATTCCCCAATAAACTAAAAAAAAAAAAAAAAAAAGATCTTTATAGGATGCAGAAGGTAGAAGGTCTGGCTACTGTAATTGTTTCTCTGCTGGACATGGACGTTGGCAGATGGGTCCATACCCCCCAGCTTGTTTCTATCTTTCCCTAGTGGGGCAGGGCTCTGAGGAGGTGGGGTTCCTGGACACATTGGTGAGGTCGTCTGCCCAGGGAAGGACTAAGTATCTTGATGTGACCTCTCCAGTCTTTGCTTCTCTTTTAGGCTGCCGATATCTCTTATGGGCTGGGCCCAATTGGAAACCAGAGAGCTCTAAGAGGCTGGTGATGTATTTGCAGAACCGTATCCCCCCTCCCTCCTGAGGGAACCTTCAAGAGCATGGATCCAGAAGGAGGCTGGATGGCTGAGAACCAGCAGCACAAACCTGGCCCTGTCCCCTCTCCTCCTGGTTGGAGGACACATCCAGTGACCTTGGGTTGGTTTTCTGCAAAGACAGGGAACTCTCTGGGTGTTTCCATCGGTGTGCAGGGAAGCTCCTGGGACAGCAGGCTCTCTGGGTCCAACACACAACACTCTCTCCACCTGTCAGCACCCAGATAGGCTCAAGTGCATGGCTGTCGCACTTGGAGAGGAATTCTGAGCGTGTGAGTCTCCTAGCCACACTCCAGCCCCCTTCTTCATTGGGAGGCTTCTCTTTGAGTTTGCTGATGAGCTCAGCCAATGCACCCACCTGCTAAGGGAGGGTCTGGGTGTTCACTGCACAGGGTGGGGTGATCTGGAGACTGGAAGAAGACCATCCTGCTTAGAACAGTGCTGGATGTGGGCTCTGCACACCCTGGTGGGCTCCTCTGCCTTCTCCTCCTGTTAAGGGGAGAGGGAATCTGCATCAGAGAAGCTAGTAGAGGGGCTTGAACATGGGAATTCTTTCACCAGACTGGATAACTACAAAAAAAGAAGAGGATCAGGGAGAGAGCTCAGTACGTTAGAGCACAGGATTTGCGTATGCCTGAGGGTCCAAGTTGACACCACTGTATACCCAAGCTGTAGTATTCTGGCTGGTCTCTCTCTCATAGAATAAATAATAATGATAATGATTAATAATAATAATAATGGATAGCATAGCAGTTGTGCAAAAGACTCTCCTGCCTGAAGCTCTGAAGTCCCAGGTTCTATCCCCAGCATCACCATCAACAAAAGTACTGCTTTCTCTCTCTTTTTTTCCTTTCTTTCCTTCTCTCTGTATCTCTCTTTATTGTAATAAATAAATACATTAAAAAATACTGGTGATGGGATTCATTATTTAGTGCATCCTTTTCATGTTCTGTGTTCCTTGATGGGGCTCTTGTTTTATCTGGGGTCTGGCAGCTCTCATGAAACACAGGGAAGTGGTTATTGCCACATGTGTCACGTTGGTTGGGAAACTGAGGCTCTGCAATTTAACTTGCCCAAGGCCCTCACTGGAGGACAAGGGTGGGGAATGGAGGTGTGTATGTGTGTGTGTGGGGGAGTCCCAGTGGACTGGGAAAATACTTTCCTGTCCCAGGAGGAGAGGGGGAGGTGGGACCCTGATCTCCATCAGAACACATGTGTGACAAGACAGCCACAGAGCTCAAACTGTGTTCTCTTGGTCCCCATGATTGGGCTGGGCCTGGTGGCCCCTCCAGAGTACTGCCCACTCCCCTCAGCCTGCTCAGAGCCACCAACAACAGGACAGGTTGGGATGGGGAAACCGAGTGATCCAGACTGGGGAGCAGATCAGGGGAGGTGGTCCTCGAATCTGTAGTCATCTTTTTAGGATATTTTATTTTTTTAAAAAAAAATGTGTTCTTTTTCTGGTTGGTAGCAACCGCATGTCATCAACAGGCTGACTTGGAGGACAGAAGTGGGTCTGATCACAGTTCTGGAGGCAGAATGGCTAAGCTGAGGCTGGTGGGTTGGTCCCCTACCCCTACCCCCAGGCCTCTGGTGGTCACCCGCTCCCTGTGTCCTGTGTCCCCCTGGGGCTCCTTCTCTGCTATCCTAACTACCAGCAGACTGATTAAGAGCCACCCTCATGATTTCATGCTGCCCTGAACCACCTCTTAAAGGTCCCGCCTCCAGGCTAGGGAGACAGCTCAGTTTAGAGCCCATGGCTGGCATATCTTGAGGTTCAATCTCCTTTCTTTTCCTCTCTAGATAGTTCTCTCTCTTTCTCCTCCACTCTTTCACACAATAAATAAACCTTTATTTAAAAAAAAAATATATATATATATATATTTATTTATTTTCCCTTTTGTTGCCCTTGTTTTTTTTTTATGGTTGTAGTTATTATTATTGTTGTTGTAGTTGTTGGATAGGACAGAGAGAAATGGAGAGAGGAGGGGAAGACAGAGAGGGGGAGAGAAAGACAAACACCTGCAGACCTGCTTTACCGCCTGTGAAGTGACTCCACTGCAGGTGGGGAGCCAGAGGCTCAAATTGGGATCCTTACTCCGGTCCTTGTGCTTTGTGCCACATGCACTTAACCTGCTGCGCTACCGCCCGACTCCCTAAATAAACCTTTAAAAATAAAAGGAGCAGGGAACAGTGGGGCATCTGGTTGAGTACAGACATCACCAAGCACAAGGACTTGAGTTCATGCCTCCAGTCCTCACCTGTGGGGTTGGGGGGACCTTTGTGAGTGGTGAAGCAAGTCTGCAGGTGTCTTTCTCTCTCCCTTTCTGCCTCCCTCTCCTCTCTCAGTTTCTCTCTGTCCTGTCAAATATAAGAAGAGGAAGAAATAATAATAAAGTGGAAAAAAGGCTACCAGGTATATTCATCATTCAGGTATATTCATCAGTAGATTCATCATTGAATCAAGTGGAAAAAAGGCCACCAGGTATATTCATCATTCAGGTATATTCATCAGTAGATTCATCATTGCGGCACTGAGACTCCCATGCCTGAGGCTCTGAAGTCCCAGGTTCAATACCCTGCACCGCCATAAGCCAGAGCTCATCAGTACTCTGGAAAAAATAAATACATAAAATAAAATAAATAAAAAGTAAAATTAAAAAAAATAATAAAAAGAGCATGGTCCGGGAGGTGGTGCAGTGATATAACTTTGGAATCTCAAGCATGAGGTCCTGAGTTTGATCCCAGGCAGCATATGCGCCAGAGTGTCTGGTTCTCTCTCTCCCTCCTCCTATCTTTCTAATAAATAAATAAATAAAATCTTTAAAAAAAGAAAAAGAAAAGGAAGATATGTCAAAAATAAAATTATTAAAAACATTTTTATTATTTTTTAATACAAAGGGTTGTATTCAAGACAAATAAGAAAGTCATACAACTAATTAATGGGGAAAAATGTGAAATAATCCAATTAAAAAATAGGGTGGTCTGGAAGGTGGCACAGTAGATAAACCATTGGACTCTTATCATGAGGTTCTGAGTTCAATTTCTGGCAGCACATGTACCTGAGTGATGTCTGGTTCTTCCTCTCTCTCCTTTCTTTCTCACGAATACGTAAATAAAATCTTCTAAAAAACAAAAAGAGGCAGAAGGGTCTGTATCAGAGAAGCCAGAAGTGACAATTTCTGATGAGGGTGTGGGGACAAGGGAAGCCCTGTGCTCTGCTGGTAGGAATGTCAGTGGATCTAGACTCCACAGACCACATTATGGGCATTCTTCTAAGAGCTAAGACTGAAAATTAAAAAACAAAACAAAACAAACAAACAAAAAAGAAGGCAGGCTGGAGAGACATAATGATTCTGCAAAAAGACTTTCCATGCCTGAGGCTTTAAGGTGGCAGTTTCGATCACACCACCATAAGCCGTAAGCCAGAGCTGAGCAGTGCTCTGCTCTCTCTCTCTCTCTCACTCTCACTCTGTACCTCTTGCGATCAAATAAAGAAATAAAATACTTAGAAATGAATTTAGAATTACCATGTGGCCCAGCCCTTCTCCTGACACCTCCCCCCCTCCCCCCATTTAACTGGCCTAAGAACACCACAACACTGATTCAGAAATCAAGATGTTATGTTTGCATAATGGTTATACAAACAGACTCATGCCCGAGGCTCCATAGTCCCTCCCAGGTTCAGTCCCCCACACCACCATAAGCCAGAGCTGAGCAGTGCTCTGGTCAACATAAACAAAGAAACAAACATTGAGTGAGCAAGTTTCACCTCTGCTCACAGCAGTGCTGTTTATAATAGCCAAGATAGAAACCCCTCAAGTACCCGGGGAAGGAGTGGGCAAGGAGAGATGGATTCAGGTCCTGGAACATGATGGCAGAGGACCCAGTGGGGGTTGTATTGTTATGTGAAAAACTGGGCAATGTTTTGGATGTACAAACTATTGTATTTACTGTCGACTGTAAAACATTAATCCCGGGGTTAAGTGCACAAAGCTCAAGGACTGGCCTAAGGATGCCAGTTTGAACCCTTAGCTCCCCCCCTGCAGGGGAGTCACTTCACAGGCGGTGAAGCAGGTCTGCAGGTGTCTGTCTTCCCCTCCTCTTTCCATTTCTCGCTGTCCTATCCAACAACGACGACATCAATAATAATAACTACAACAATAAAAAAAAATAAGGGCAACAAATGGGAATAAAATAAATAAATATTATAAAAAAAACATTAATCCCCCAGTTAAAAGAGAGAGAGAAGAGGAATGGAGTGGGTGCTGGGTAGCTGTGCACTGGTTGAGTGAACGCGTTATGATGGGCAAGGACTTGGATCCAAGTCCCCGCCTCCTGCCCGCCCCCGCAAGGGGAAAAGCTTCACAAACACTGAAACAGTTCTGCAGGTGTCTCCCCCTCCCCCTTTCCCTATCACCCCATTTCCCTCTCAATTTCTCTCCGTCTCTCCCCAATAAATAAATAAGTAAAATATTTTTAACAGGTGGGGGGTGGGCAGTGGCGTACCTAGCCAAGCACACATAGTACTAAGGATACCCGCAAGGACCTGGGTTCGGGCCTCCAGCTCACCACATGCAGCAGGAGTGGGAATGGGTGGGGTGTGCTGCACAAGCAGGAAGGCAGGTCTGCCGGTGTTGTTCTCTCTCTCCCTGTCTATTTCCCCCTCCCCTCTCAATTTCTCTATGTCCTAGCCAATAAAATAGGAAAAAAAAAAAAATGGCCACCAGGTGCAGTGGATTCGTAGTGCTGGCACCAAACTCCAGTGGTAGCCTTAAAGGCAAAATAAATTAATAAAATATTTTTTAAAAAATGAAAAAGAGGGAGGAGCAGTTATTCAAAGAGATTCTCATGCATGAGGCTCCGAAGACCCAGGTTTAAGCCCCTGCATCATCAAAAGCCAGTGCTAGACAGTGCTCTGGTAGAAAGAGAGAGAGGGGAAAGCTATCGGGGGAGGGGGTGGGATACGGAGATTGGGCGGTGGGAATTGTGTGGAGTTGTACCCCTCCTACCCTATGGTTTTGTTAATTAATCCTTTCTTAAATAAAATTTTTAAAAAAAAGAAAGAGAGAGAGGGAGAGGGAGAGGGAGAGAGAAGGAGGGAGGGAGAGGGAGAGAGGGAGGGAGGGAGGGACAGAGAAAGGAAGGGGAAGAGGGGTTCTGGCAGTAGCGCAGCGGGTTAAATGCACGTGGTTCAAGCGCAAGGACCAGCGGCGTAAGGATCCCAGTTTGCACCCGGCTCCCCACCTGCAGGGGAGTCGCTTCACAGGCTGTGAAGCAGGTCTGCAGGTGTCTATCTTTCTGTCACCTTCTCTGTCTTCTCCTCTCTCCATTTCTCTCTGTCCTATCCAACAACGACATCAACAATAATAACTACAGCAACAATCAAACAACAAGGGCAATAAAAGGGGGGTGGGAAGAGCGAGTCAGGTGGTAGCGCAGCAGGTTAAGCGTAGCAGGTGGCGCAAAGCACAAGGACCGGCATAAGGATCCCAGCTCGAGCCCCCGGCTCCCCACCTGCAGGGGAGTCGCTTCACAGGCGGTGAGGCAGGTCTGCAGGTGTCTGTCTTTCACTCCCCATCTCTGTCTTCCCCTCCTCTCTCCATTTCTCTCTGTCCTATCCAACAACAACGACATCAGTAACAACAACAATACTACCTACAACAATAAAAAAACAACAAGGGCAACAAAAGGGAATAAATAGATATTTAAGGAAGGAAGGAAGAAAGAAAGAAAGAGAAAGAAGGAAAAGAAGGAAGGAGATGTGACATATTTCTTTTTTTAAAAAATATTTATTTATTTATTTATTTATTTATTTATTTATGAGAGGGATAGGAGAAGAGAGAAAGGACCAGACATCACTCTGGTACATGTGCTACTGGGGATTGAACTCAGGACCCTATGTTTGAGAGTCCAACACTTTATCCACTACTCCACTTCCCGGGCCACAAGATATGGCATATTTCTCCATAATGGAATACTACATGGCTATAGAAGGGATAAAAACCTTGCTGTTTGCAACAATATGGGTAGAACTGGTGGGGATTGTGCTGAGCGAAAAACATTAGAAGAAAAACAAATAGCTCGGATGATCTCACTCATACATCAAAGCCCAGGAACAGGCAAGGCCAAAGCAGAAGAAACCCTTGGACTCTGCAGAACTGAGGTTGCTGGAAGGGGGAAGTAGGGGAACTGGAGGGAGGAGGGCCCCAACGGGCAATGGTGGAGGGTCGTTTGGTACTTAGGAGGTGGGTGTGGTGTGATAACAGGCCTCTGAAGAGGTGTGAACCTGTGATCATAAACGATGCTTGGCTGTAAGCCCATATTGCCACAAAAAGAACAAAAGAGTTTCCTAAAGGAGCAAACATATGTTTATCATGCAAAAGAAAGTTAAAAAGAAGGATCTCCCCCTCCCCTCCCAAGTTCTGTCTCTATCTAATAATAAACACATAAAGACATTTTAAAAATTAAAAAAAAAAAAAAGAGTCCGGTGGTAGCGCAGTAGGTTAAGCACACGTGGTGCAAAGCCCCTGGCTCCCCACCTGCAGGGGGGTCACTTCGCAAGCAGTGAAGCAGGTCTGCAGGTGTCTATCTTTCTCTCCCCCCCTCTGTCTTCCCTTCCTCTCTCCACTTCTCTCTCTCCTAATAAATACAACAATAAAAAACAACAAGGGCTACAAAAGGGAATAAGTAAGTAAATAAATAAATGAAAGAACTTTCTTTAAAAAATTTTTAAAAAAAGAAAGACAGGAAAGACAGTGTGTGTGTGTGTGTGTGTGTGTGTGTGTGTGTGTGTGTGTGTGTGTGTGTGTGTCATAGCACTGGAGTTTCCCACAGTGCCTTGGTATCTCCACATTTTGCTGGAGCTCAAACCTGGGCAGTGCACGTGGCAAGAGGAAACATACCCTAGCAGGTGAGCTAGCTCTCTGGCCCCAGGATGTAATGTTCTCAGGGGTAGACATTACTTGACCCGTCGGGCATTCTTATGAAGCTGGGACAGCCGTAATCCCATTTGACAGATAGGGAAACTGAGGCAGGAGAGATGACTTAAGTTCCTTAGAGCCACGTATCTTGGTAAGTGGCCCAGCTGGGCTTTGCACACGGGCTGCTTTGAGATACTGTACTGTGGTCTTGGGCAAGGACTAGAAGTCCTAGCTCAGAGAGGTGATGAGGTAGTGGCAGGATTTTATTGTTCATTTATTTATTTAGTATTTTTATTAGTGATTTAATATTGAATCACACACAAAAAAATAGGGCACAGTAGGGGTATAATCCTGCACCTCCCCCTCCACCACTAGATTTCTGTGTCCCCATCCCCTCCACTGGAGACTGGAGGGGCTCTCCCTAAGTCACAGGTATGGGGGTGCCAGCCACTGTCCAATCCTTATTATTCCCATATTCCTAGGTAAAGAAACTGCAGTTCCAAGCCAGGGCTGAGGGTCTGAGCAGAACCAGTCTCTGGGGACAGAAGCGTGGGGAGGCCAGAATATCTGCCTCTCTTAGCCCCTTACCTATAGCTCTAGCAGTGAGGGGACCCAGGGTCCATTTCCTCCCACAGGGAGTCTCCAGACAAGGACATTTTGCTACCGAGGTCTTGCTTGGGCCAAGAGGGCCACACACAGACACAGACAGACAGAGGCCTGTCTGAGAAGGACGGCTAATTGTCTCCAGGCCAGGGACCTGCAGAATTAGGGCTTTCCGGACTGGACCAGGGCACTGGGGAGGCAGCGACCCTGCCCTCCCCACCCCCAAATACCCCCTGGCTCTCATTTCCTCTCCAGCTCTCCAAAAATCCAGGTCACTTTCAAAACCCTGGGGCTGCAGGCAGCCTGAGCATGGGGTCGCTTCCGGGGTCACTGGCTGGA
This sequence comes from Erinaceus europaeus, assembly GCF_950295315.1. Lineage (NCBI taxonomy): Eukaryota > Metazoa > Chordata > Mammalia > Eulipotyphla > Erinaceidae > Erinaceus > Erinaceus europaeus. Next base: position 10,867,340 of record NC_080167.1, on the reverse strand, counting down.
CAAGCAGGTCAATTTTCGCAGGAAACCTGCAAGTGAGTGGTACCAGCTGAGTTGGGCTGGGATTCCAGGCTCCTGGGAGCCAGCTCTTTTGGTCTTGTCCCACACCCAGGGAGCCCCCAGTCCTCCAGAAACCAACCTTACACACACACACACACGCACGCACACGCACACGCACACACACACACATGCTTGAGAAGTGCATGCATCAATAAATGCATGAGGAAGGGAAGACAGCATAATTGTTGTGCAAAAAGACCCTCATGCCTGAGGCATCGAAGTCCCAGGTTCAATCCCCCGCACCTCCATAAACCAGAGCTGAGCAATACTCTGGTTAAAGAAAAAAAATAAATAAATAAAAGTTGTTGACACACATGCAACACACACACACATAATCATAGACATATACATATGGAATGGTAGGAGATACTTGTGAATAGCTGTTATTCCCAATCCTTATAACGCTGAAAGAAAACATTTTAAAGAATTATTTGAAGAGGAAGCATAATGTCTATGCAAAAAGACTTTCATGTCTGAGGTAACAAACACCCCACCAGCACCACCATAAACCAGGGATGGGCAGTACTCTGGTCAAAAGAAAAGAAGATAGAAATCCTGGCTGGGGGGCAGCATACGTTATACAAAATGACTCTCATGCCCAAGGCTCCAAAAGTCCCAAGTTCAATCCCTCAACACTACCATAAACCAGAGCTGAGAAGTGCTCTGGTTTTCTCTCTCTCTCTCTCTCTCTCTCTCACCAGAACACTGCTCAGCTCTGGCTTATGGTGGTGCAGGGGGCCTTTGGAGCCTCAGGCATCAGAGTCTCTTTGCATAATCATTATGTTATTTGCCCCCAACCCCTGGTCTTTATCTCTCTCATTAAAATAAAGAAAATATTTAAAAATAAAAGAAAGTGTAGATTCTATTTAGGGCCTGGAGATAGCTCATCTGGTAGAATGAGTATCTTATCTCAGTGTCCAAATTATATCTCAGTGATTCCAAATTATATTCCTCCATGAGGATAATTTCTGGAACCATCCGTTCCACCCCAGTCCCATGGCTGCCAGTTCTTAGCAACATCGCCCCGCCAGATATTCGTCGGGATGCGGCATCATCTAAGTTCATTTCCCACATCTACGCTCGACCGGACCTGCCAATATACGCGGATATCTTCGCCCACCCTGTCCAACGCTTGACGTCTCGTCATCCAATCTGGTCCCCTACGCCTACACTGAACTTCTCTGTTCCAGTCTCTTGGAAACAGAGTTGGCAGTCAGCTGAGGTCAAGAACAAACACCTCATCGCAGACCCCTGCGAGCGTCAACCCGGCTTTGACCTAGCACGTTATGATCGGGCCCTCCTCAATCGCTATCGAACAGGCCATGGCCGGTGCGCCGCTATGTTCCATCGCTGGGGAGCCAGAGACGACCCCAACTGCCCCTGCGGCTACAGACAGACTAGGACCCACATAGTCAACGACTGCCACCTCTCCAGATTCAAAGGAGGTCTCGAAACTTTACCTCAGGCTCAACCTGACGCTGTTGACTGGCTACGGAAGAAGGGCAAACGCTAGAAGAAGATCTCAGTGTCAGCTTAATGTTATCATACCGACAGGCTTGTCTGAGGCACCTGAGGCTGCAGGTTCAGTCCCTGGCACCTCGTAACGCCAGAGCTGGGAGCAGTGCTGTGGCTCCCTTCCTTCTCTCATAATAAACGCTTTGAAGACAGGAATGAAAAACTGGGCCACGGAGGCCACTCAGTGGTATGGCCCACGGACAAGGCTCATTTCCCAGCACTGAATAAACAACTCTCATTTGATTGTCTTCTATTTATTTATTTTTCCAACAGCGTTTTGGTGGCTACATAATGACACCACCACTCCCAGTGGTCATTTTCTCCTTCATTCCTTCCTTCCTTTCTTCTTCCTTCCTTCCTTCCTTCCTTCCTTCCTTCCTTCTTCCTTCTTCCTTCCTTCCTTCCTTCCTTCCTTCTTCCTTCCTTCCTTCCTTCCTTCTTCCTTCTTCCTTCCTTCCTTCCTTCCTTCCTTCTTCCTTCCTTCCTTCCTTCCTTCCTTCTTCCTTCCTTCCTTCCTTCCTTCCTTCCTTCTTCCTTCCTTCCTTCTTCCTTCCTTCTTTCCTTCCTTCCTTTCTCTCTTTCTTTCTTTCTTTTTTTTTTTTCACCATAGCCTTGCTCAGCTCTGGAATATGATAATGCGGGGGATTGAACCTGGGAACTCAGAGCCTCCGACTTGAAAGTTCTTTGCAGAGACCAGGCAATGACACATCAGGTTGAATGCACGTTACAGTTCCAGCTCCCATGTATAGGGTGGTGGGCAGGGGAAGCAGTGGAGAAGGGCTTTTAAGTGTAACTCTTTCTCTCAGCCTTTCTTTCTGTCTGTCTTTCTTTCTTCCTTTCTTTCAGTTTAGTCATTCCACTTAACTTTTAAAAAAATATTTATTTATTATTGGATAAAGGCAGAGAGAAATTGAGAGGAGAGGTGGAGATAGATAGATAGGGAACCACAGCCCTGCTTCACCACTCATGAAGCTTTTCCCCTGCAGGTGGGGACCAGGGCCTTGAACCTGGGTCCTTGTGCATGTTAATGTGAGCACTTAACCAGGTGTGCTACTGCCTGGCCCCTCTCTCAGTCTTGCTATCTCTCCCTTCTCTCTTGATGTAGACACATTCAGAGTGTGGATAGCTGTCTCTACCCAATAAATAAATAAATAGATAAATAAATAAATAAATTTATATATTTAAAAAAGAAAGGTGTTTGCATAATAATTATGCTATCTCCCTAGTTTATTCGTTCTTTTTCTTTTTTAATATTTATTTTCCCTTTTGTTGCCCTTATTATTTTATTACTGTAGTTATTATTGTTGTTATTGATGTCATTGTTGGATAGGACAGAGAGAAATGGAGAGAGGAGGGGAAGACAGAGAGGGGGAGAGAAAGACAGACACCTGCAGACCTGAAGTGATTCCCCCGCAGGTGGGGAGCCGGGGCTCAAACCGGGATCCTTATGCCAGTCCTTGCGCTTTGCGCAACGTGCTCTTTACCCGCTTTGCATAACCATATGATATCTACCCCTGCCCTTTTAAAAATATTTTTTATAAAAACTTTTATTTATTTATTTATTCCCTTTTGTTGCCCTTGTTGCTTTATTGTTGTAATTATTATTGTTGTCATCGTTGTTGGCTAGGACAGAGAGAAATGGAGAGAGGAGGGGAAGACAGAGAGGGGGAGAGAAAGACAGACACCTGCAGACCTGCTTCACCGCCTGTGAAGGGACTCCCCTGCAGGTGGGGAGCCGGGGGCTCAAACCAGGATTCTTACTCCGGTCCTCATGCTTTGCGCCACATGCACTTAACCTGCTGTGCCACTGTCCGACTCCTTATTCTTTTTCTTATAGACTGAGAGAGACAGAGAGAGAGATAGAGAGAGACAGAGAGGAAGGGAGAGAGAAGGAGAGAAGGAGAGACACTTGCAGACCTGCTCCACCATTTGTGACTCTTCCCCCTGAAGGTGGTGACTGGGGGCTTGAACCTGAGTCCTCACACACATTAACATGTGCATTCTCTTGAGTGCATCCCTGCCTGGCTGAGATAGCTTCTCATGTAAAGGAGAGGGAAACGGAGTCTCAGAGTGATTTGAGGGGAGAGTGTACAGGATTGCTCAGCTGATGGATTCTCAGGTGGACCTTGAACCTTATTGTTCTGACCTTCCTCTTTCTCACCTGGATCTCAGGTCAGGAAAGGAGGCAGCATGCATGGGTCCTCCCCCCACCCACTACTCACCCACCACCCACAGGAGAAGCCATTAAAGCTAATTGCTTTTACTGCCAGTTTAAGGGAGTCTTGTAAACTGCTTTACGAGGTGGCCCAGGAACACGGAGAGCCATGCAGAACTCCAGAGTGTGAACAGCCGTGAGGGGGCCCACACCCTCCTGGTATGTGTGTGTGTGGGGGGTTTCCTGCGCTGCTTCTCCACCAAGAGGGGCACCAAGGCCCTCTTCTCCATGCCCACTGCCCCAGAGGTACCCTGAATTGTGGGCTGCTCAGGGACCCCAGCCCCTACAGGCACTGGCGGAAAGTTCTGGAACAACTTTAGAAAATTGTCTAGGGGTGCATGGGGTCTCTCTCAGCCTCAGGCATATGGACAAGCCACAGTCTGACAGGACGCCCCCTTTTGTAGACATTAGGAACTGGGAGACTTGGTATCCGCACAGCAGCACACAGGGCAGCCCCTGATGCTACAGCCCCCCCCCCCCCACATCAGTTTAGAAATGAAAATTCAGGAGTCGAGCAGTAGCACAGAGGGTTAAGTGCACATGGCGTTAAGCACACATGGTGCAAAGCGCAAGGATCTGCGTAAGGATCCTGGTTCGAGCCCCCGACTCTCCATTTACAGGGGAGTCACTTCACAGGCAGTGAAACAGGTCTGCAGGTGTCTGTCTTTCTCTCCCCCTCTGTCTCCCCCTCCTCTCTCCATTTCTATCTGTCCTATCCAACAACGAATGACATCAACAACAATGATAACCACAGCAAGGCTACAACAAAAAGGGCAACAAAAAGGGGAAAAAAATGGCCTCCAGGAGCAGTGGATTCCTGGTGCAGCCAACTGAGCCCCAGCAATAACCCTGGAGGCAAAGAAAATTCACATTGGGTCCACAGAAGCAGGGCCTCTGGGGGTGGGGTCTGGGAATCTGCTTTTCACAGACTCTCTCCAGGACGTGACACTGCCACTGGAGTTTAGGGCCACAGAGCTCTGACCGGAGCAGGTGTCACTGTGAGTGTCCTCAGTGATGACTGGGGCTTGACTGGAAGGGCTAGGAAACTGGGGGTGAGGGGAGCCAGTGGACTTGGGTTTAGGGAAATTGGCCTCAACCATGACAGGATGAGCAGGAGAAACACCAGCCTTCTCTCCAGCAAGGCCTCCTGGGGTGGTCCAGACTGAAATCTGGAAAACCAGGGTTGATGTGTGTGTGGGTATTTGTTTGGCTTTGTGTGTTAACTCTCTTTTCAGCCACCAGGTTCCAAATTTTACCATGACACCGACCAGACTCCCCTGGACAGATGACCCCACCAATGTGTCATGGAGCCCCGCTTCCCCACAGCCCCAACCTACTAGGGAAAGAGAGAGGCAGACTGGGAGTATGGATGGACCAGTCAACGCCCATGTTCAGCGGGGAAGCAATTACAGAAGCCAGACCTTCCACCTTCTGCACCTCATAATGACCCTGGGTCCATACTCCCAGAGGGATAAAGAACAGGAAAGCTATCAGGGGAGGGGATGGGATATAGAGATCTGGTGGTAGGAACTATGTGGAGTTGTACCCCTCCTAGCCTATGGTTTTGTTAATGTCTCCTTTTTTTTTTGTAGTTTCTTTTTTTTTGTTTTTTAAGATTTTTATTTACTTATGAGAAAGATAGGAGGAGAGAGAAAGAACCAGACATCACTCTGGCACATATGCTGCCAGGGATCGAACTCGGGACCTCATGCTTAGAGTACAAAGCTTTACCACTACACCACCTCCCAGACCACTGTAGTTTCTTTTTTATTATTATTTATTTTAAAAAAGGAATCCTCCTCACCACCAAAAATCCAGAGCTAAGCAGTGTTTTGGTAAAAATAAATAAATAAATAAATAAAATAAAGAGAAAAGGGGGCTGGGTGGTAGTGCAGCAGGTTAAGTCCACATGGTTCAAAGTGCATGGACTGGTATAAGGATCCCTGTTTGAGTCCCCGGCTCCCCACCTACAGGGGGGTCGTCTGACAAGCAGTGAAGCAGGTCTGCAGGTGTCTATCTTTCTCTCCCCCTCTCTGCCTCACCCTCCTCTCTCAGTTTCTCTCTGTCCTGTCAACAACAACAACAGTAATAACAGCAACAACAAGGGCAACAAAGTGGGAAAAATGACTTCCAGGAGCAGTGGATTCATAGTGCAGGCACCAAGCCCCAGCGATAACCCTGGAGGCAAAAAAAAAAAAAAAATAGAGAGAGAGACAGAATATGCTCATGCCCACCCCTTACCCACAGTGGCCGTGTTGGGATGATGGAGCAGAGAGGCCCAAGGGTGGCTTGTGCTCAGTCCTTCCCAAAGCAGCCAGCCTGCTCCTCCTATGGGCTGTCTCCTGCATGTCCTGCACCTTCCTGGCTGGGAAGGGTTATAGCCCTTCTAAAGAGGAGGGAAATTGGGGTCAAACCACGGAGGTCAGTCTCTGCCCTCCTGTTGGTGTTCAGAACCAGCTCTGCATCAGTCAAGTCCTCCTCCTCTTCCTCCTCTTTCTTCTCCTACTTCTCCTCTTCCTCCTCCTTTCTCATTTCAGAACCCTGCTCAGCTCTGACTTCTGACAGTAACAGGGATGGAACTCGAGACTTAGACCTTGGAGCCTCAGGCATGAACATCTCGGGCATAATCCTTAGGCTATCTGCCGGCATGGCCCTCTTTTGTTTATTTTTGTAGACTTTAAAAAGATTTTGACTTGTGCTCAAGGAGTGGAGGGAGAGAGAGAATGTATAAGAACATTGCTCTGCTCTGGCATAAGATGTTGCTGAGGCTAAAACCTACGGCATCTGGGACTCTGACAGGAGGCTCTGTCTCCCTTGCTGTTGCTGAACTGACAGCAATAGTTAACATCACCTGTGATTGAGTGCGGCCGCATTCATGTCTATTATTTTATTTTATTTTTTCATTTGTTGGACAGAGAGAAATTAAGAGGGGAAAGGGGGAATAGATAGTGAGAAAAAGAGACACCTTCAGTCCTGCTTCACTACGTATGAAGCTTCCCGCCTGTAACCGGGGCTTAGACCCAGATTCTTGTGCATGGTAATGTGTGTGCTCACTTGAGTGAATCATTGCACAGTCCCCCCCCCCCCCATATTTAAATCTTAAAATTTTGTGCTTTACTGAGATTCCACACTGCTGGTGGAAGTGCAAACTGGTGCAGCCCCTTTGGAAGACAGTCTGGAGAGTCCTTCAACAAATAAAAATGGAATTACTTTATGATCCAGTAATAGCACTCTTGGGCATTCACCCAGCGGACACTTAAACACTAACTTGAAGGGACATGTGCACCCCTGTGTTCACAGCTGCATCATTCACAATAGCCAGAGAGTGGAAGCAACCTGGATGACTGGCTAAAGAAGTTATGGGGTAAGATATTCCATGAAATACTACTCACCTTGATGAGTCAGGCCCCAGAATCCCAGGTTCATTCAGTCCCCAGCACCACCATAAGCTAGGGCTGAGCAGCATTTGCTCTCTCTCTCTCCCTCTCATTAACATAGTATACAATTAAATAAATAAATCTTAAAAAGAAAATTAAAGCGTGGGGGGCAGATAATGGCTGTGCAAAGAAACTCTCTTGCCTGAGGTTCTGAAGTCCCAGGTTCAATACCCATACCACCATAAGCCAGAGCTGAGCAGTGCTCTGGTCAAAGAACAGAAAGCAAGAGAAAAGAAAGGAAAAGAAGAGAGAAGAGTAGAGATGGGTTGTATGTAGCACAGCAGGTTAAGCACAGGTGATACAAAGTGCAAGGACTGGCATAAAGATCCTGGTTCGAGCCCCCAGCTCCCCACCTACAGGAGAGTCGCTTCACAAGCGGTGAAGCAGGTCTGCAGGTATCTATCTTTCTCTCCCCATCTCTGACTCCCCTCCTCTTTCCATTTCTCTCTGTTCTATCCAACAACTACTACAACAAGGGCAACAAAAGGGAATAAATAAATATTAAAAAAAAAAACAAAAAAAGAAGAGAGAAGAAAGAAAAGAAATTTGAAGACAGTACTAGGGTAGAAAGTTTATTGGAGATCATATATGAGGGGGCCAGGTGGATCACCCGATTCAGCGCGCAGATTACCATGTGTGAGCACCCTGGTTTGGGCTCCTGGTCCCCACCCGCAGGGAAGACAGTTCATGAGTGAAGCTGTGATGCGGGTGTCTCCTCTCCCCTTGCAATTTTGCTGTCCTATCTTCTTCTTCTTCTTCTAGCGTTTGCCCTTCTTCCGTAGCCAGTCAACAGCGTCAGGTTGAGCCTGAGGTAAAGTTTCGAGACCTCCTTTGAATCTGGAGAGGTGGCAGTCGTTGACTATGTGGGTCCTAGTCTGTCTGTAGCCGCAGGGGCAGTTGGGGTCGTCTCTGGCTCCCCAGCGATGGAACATAGCGGCGCACCGGCCATGGCCTGTTCGATAGCGACTGAGCTGTCCTATCTAATAAAATAGAAAGGAAAAAGAAGGAGAAGGAGAAAAGAAGAGAAGAGAAGAGAAGAGAAGAGAAGAGAAGAGAAGAGAAGAGAAGAGAGGAGAGGAGAGGAGAAAAGAAAAAAAAGGAAAAAAACCAGGAGCAGTGGATTCATAGAGCCGTCACCTAGCCCCAATGATCACCTTGATGGCAATAAAAATAGAAAAATAAAAACAGGGATGATGGTTACATTAAAAGGCAAATCAGTAGGCAAACAAATAAACAAACAGGGACCAGGTGGTGATGCACCTGGTTAAGTGCACACACTACAGTGCACAAGGACTCAGGTTCAAGCTCCTGGCCCCCACTGGAGGGGGAAAGCTTCACTAGTGGTGAAGCAGGGCTGCAGATGTCTCTCTCCTTCTCTGTCTCCCCATCCCTCTCAATTTCTCTCTGTCTCTATCCAATAATAAATAAATAAAATTTAAAAAGATTAAAAACAAATAAACACCCCCACATGTGAAATCTACTGCATCTGGAAATAAAAAAAACTAAATCTGAAAGGGGTAGATAGCCTAATGCTGATGCAAACAGACTCTCTTGCTTGAGGCTTCTAAATCGCCGGGTCAGTCCCCCACACCACCATAAGCCAAAGTTGAGCAGTGTTCTGGTAAAACAAACACCCACAACTAAATCTGGCACAAATGGTGGCCAAAGTCCCTTACACCAGAACCCAGGGGACATACCCCTCACCCACTGGGGACTATTTACACAAGGACAGTCCAGGGTTCTTCCCATCCTGGAGCCTCAGGTCCGGCTGCCCAAACGAATTCGTATCGATTTGATTTTCTGTGCTCTGATGGCTATTAACCACATTACTCTTCCCCATCCCACCCGTGTCTGCCCTGCCTCTCTCTCTCTCTCTCTCCATCTCCCTGTCTCTGTCTTTATCTCCTCTCTCTCATTCTCTCTGACTCTGTGTTTTTCTTTCTGTCTTTTGATCTTTCTCTGTTTCTCTATCTCTCTGGCTTCCTGTCTGTCTGTCTTTCATCCACAGCTAGCATTCGGGGGGTACCCACCGCACATGGTTACTATACTGAGTGTTTTGTGGGTACAGGCTCAAAGGAGGCTCCAAACAGCCCTGTAATGTGGGAAGATCTGTTAGGACTCCCATTGTACAGATGGGGAAACTGAGGCTTCCGGAGGTGGAGGCATTGCTCAGAGATCCCATGTAATGCATATTCATGTTTGCTTACTCTAGAAATGAAGAAGTGTGTGTGTGTGTGTGTGTGTGTGTGTGTGTGTTTGGGGTAGGGGAGGATCCAGGCCAGCCAGGAGCTGCCCTGGGAATCAAGCAGCAGAGGTCCAGGCTGGAAGAAGGTTCTAGAGATCCCCTGACTGCAAGGGGGGGTGACTTTGTAGGACCTCTCCACTCCCCCAGTTCCTCAAGCCTGGTACTGGATCAGCTGCAGCCCCCTGCCTGCCTGTAACGAATGGGACAGTTGATATTCAGACTGTTGAGCACAAGTGAAATTACTGCGTCAAACACTGCAAACAAACAGATCCAGCCTTGGGACAGAGCTCGGGGGGTCCGGGTCAGGTGTTCCTGGAAGACCCTTGGAAGGAGAGAGGAAGGAACAAGGAATTGGGGGCCTCTGGACCCTGTCTATGGGGGAGGTGTGGGGGAGCAGGGTGTGCCTTTGTGGTTGGAAATGGGGACCACCTAGGTGGGGGGCTTTGGAAGTGGGGGCAGTGGAATAAAAGAATACAGGAGGGTCCAGCTGATGGTGCACCTGGTTAAGTGCTCACATTACAGTGCACAAGGACCTGGGTCAAGCCCCTGGTCCCCACCCTCAGGGGGAAAGCTTCACAAGTGGTGAAGCAGGGCTACAGGTGTCTCTCTGTCTCTTGTCTCTCTCCTCCTCTCTTAACTTCTCTGTCTCTATCCAATAATAAATAAAAAATATTAAAAGAAAAAGAATATAGGAATCCTTTGGGTGCTTTTTCTATCTATCCATCTATCATCTACCTACCTACCTACCTATTTATTCTATGAGGGCTTTGAAATCTGTGCAATTCTACTAGCCCTGAGGTCTTTCTCTCTCCTCCTTTCTCTCTCTCTCTCTTTCAGATAGACGGAGAGAGAGAACGAGAGACCACCACCACAGCCTTGCTTTACCCATGAAGCTCCCCCCTTGCAAGGCGCTCCTGCCACGTGGTGCCAGGGACTCCAGATAGGTTCTTGCAACTGGTCAAGTGTGTGCTCTGCTAAGTGAGCTATCTCTGCCCTCCCCCAACTTCTCCGTCTCAATGACCCTTCGCCACTTCATAGTCTCCTGGAAGCCCCCCTCCACCCCACCCCAGCCCTCTATAATTCTCCTAAAATAACCCCTAAATCCACTCTGTTGGGATAAGATTCTTGGTCCTTGAGTTCATTAGAGAGTTCTAGAATTTCCACTGTTAAGATGTTTCATCTCTTCTCTCCACTGCTGGGTCCCAACCTCCCTCTTGCAGACTCCAGCCAGCAGGACCCTCTTGGAGTGCCATGCTGGTAAAGCTATGTTCTCACTCCCAAACCTTCAGTGGTTCTCCATTGCCCAGAGGAGAGCTTCTCCAAAACTAGTCTGAGGAGTGCAGGCATCTGACACCTCAGGGATGCTTGTCAAAATGCAGATTCCAGGCCCATATCCCTGAGGAGCCAAATCCAGCTCTGGTACCTTGGAAAATTGCATTGTAAACAATGAAGTAATCTTCCTGGAAGGATGATAAGGATAATATATATGTATATATTTATTTTTCTTTCTTTGTCTCCCTTCCTTCCATCCTTCCTTCCTTCCTTTCCTGCTTTCTCTCTTTCCTATTTTTTAAATTTATTATTATTATTTTTTAAGTTTTAAAGCCTTTTAAAATATTTATTTATTAATTTTTTCTTTCTGTTGCCCTTTTTTATTGTTGTAATTATTATTGTTGTTGTTATTGTTGTCTTCGTTGTTGGATAGGACAGAGAGAAATGGAGAGAGGAGGGGAAGACAGAGAGGGGGAGAGGAAGATAGACACACCTGCAGACCTGCTTCACCGCCTGTGAAGTGACTCCCCTGCAGGTGGGGAGCCGGGGGGCTTGAACCGGGATCCTTATGCGAGTCCTTGCGCTTTGCGCCATGTGCCCTTAACCTGCTGCACTACAGCCCGACTCCCTCTACCTTTCTTTTTAACTAGAAAATCGTGAATTTCTTTCCTTTTTGCTTCCAGGGTTACTGCTGGGGTTAGGTGCCTGCACTAATAATCCACTGCGTCTGGAGGCAGTTTTTCCCATTTTTTGTTGCCGTTGTTATCTTTGTTGTTGTTGTTATTACTGTTGTCATTGCTGTTGTTGTTGGATAGAACAGAGAGAAATAGAGAGAGATGGGGAGATAAAGAGAAGGAGAGAAAGATAGACACCTGCAGATCTGCTTCACCACTTTTGAGGCGACCTCCTGCAGGTGGGGAGCAGGGGTCTCGAACCGGGATCTCGAACGAACCAGGATCCTTATGCTGATCCTTGTGCTTTGCTCCATGTGCGCTTAACCCACTGAGCTTTCACCCGACCCCCAACAAATCGTGAATTTCTCAGAGAGATGTTCAACTCGAAGTTTGCACAGTACTTTGTATTCCAAATGTCTAAGGTGCCTACTGTGTGCCAGACCCCATGCTGGGGTGAAGGCTTGGGGAGAAACAGCCTGCAGAAGACGGGGAGTCCTGTAGGTCTTGGCTCCCCAGTGATGTCAGAGGAGGAAGTGTTTGGTGACCCCTGGGTGAGTGTCAGGAAGTCCCAGCAGGAGCCCTCTCCAGGGGTCTGGGTGGAGAAGGGGATTATCCACTGGGATTGAGGGTGGAGGCCTCCATGAGCATTAGCCAGGGCTCTGCGGGTCTGGAGGTTGGGCACTGGAAGGAACTTTTCAACATCACACACTTTGAGAGGAGACAGGACCTCTGTCTTTCCATCTCTTATCTCGGCCACATAACCCTTATCTCCCCCCACCCCACCCCACCCCACCCTGCCCCCCTTCCTGGAAGCCCCCCTGCAGGGTTCCGGATGAATGAATGAATGAATGAATGAATGAGCGAGTGAGGGAAGGGAAGCTGGAAACTTCAAATGGAAGGAAAGAGGGAAAATAAGTGAATACTAGATCAGGAAAAGGAAGAAAGTACTCATTGTGGATTTTTACAAATGCCTGTATTTGAGTAGGGAGGGTTAAAACTGGTGAGAGAGAGAGAGAGAGAGAGAGAGAGAGAGAGAGACTTGAAAAGCAATCAGAATAACTCTTGGATTGCCTTTCTGTCCCACTCTCTCTGCCTCCTCATCTCAATTCTTCCTTGCCAAAACTCCCTGACTGTAGTAGCCCCAAGAGACAGGGGAAGCTCCAGAAATTATTTTTCATATTAAAAGACAAACAAAAAAGCCACAAACATACAGGTAGGCTTAGGGCCCTGGTGAGTGAGGCCCCCCCTCCCCCCTTTGCCCCAGCTCCCAGATACTCTGGCTTCTGTCTTCTGCAGGCCGTCAGCAGACAGGCCAGGCCAGGCTCTCCTCCTTCCCCAGCCAGGGGTCTGTCTGTCCTCTCTGAAACTGATCATGGGGTCTTTGGATCTAATTTGTTTCTCTGTCTGCCAGGGTTGGGGTTTTGGGGAGGTGGGTTGCGGGGAGGGGGGGTGTCTGGTCTGGAGGCTCCGTGGTCACAGGTGATACCAACCATGTCGGGGGTGGGGTGGCGATGAGATACCAGAAAGGTGACCAAGCATTTGCCACATGATTCGAATCATGTCAGCCTTGATTAATTGGGTTCATCCCGAGTGTCTGTGTCCTGAACTGTTTTTCTTCTCCTTCACTGAGAGAGCCAGCAGCCCCTCGCTGAGAGAGAGGGATCCCCTTACCCTACACTAACCCGGGCTGCGTTAGGCGGATCAGCTCTGAGGAGATGCTCGAGGTTGGAGGAGGCTGAGACAAACTCGATTTGCTCAAGAAACTTTTCAAAGGTTCAGGGATGATTAGGGCAGCTCCCCTCCCCGCCTCGCACCTCCTTCCTCTGGCTTTTCCTAGGATGTGTTTTGGCTCCAGCCCCTGACAGATGGGATGAGGGTCCTTAGAGGTGATGGTGGGGGGGGGGGGGAAGAAGCCCTCACAGGCTGTTTTAAAGAGATACAGTTTCTGAAAAGTTTAATATGGCAGAAAACAAACCAGATGCCAAATTGGCCTTCCCAAAGTGATATGTCCAGGATATGCCTCTTCCGTGGAAAGAGGGTGGGTGGAAGGGGGCCTGTTGGGGAGGGAAGGGAGAAGACTGAGGGGTATGGGGGATGTTATTTTCCAAGCCAAGAGAAGCAAACTTCCAGAGAAGAGAAATTCAGGGTTCGAGCTAATCTCTCTGGGTTCCGGGAAGCCCCAATGTGGGGAAATGCTTGGAGGGTATGGAGACAGGAGGTAGTGAAGGGGAAGGTCTCAGTCCCCAGAAGGTCAGCAGAGCTCCTTCTCTGCCTTATCTGGAGAGGTTTCTGGGGTCCCATCAAGACTGGCCGTGTGACCTTGGGCAAGTCACTGACTTTCAAGAGAAGCTAGGTGTTCTGGTTTCAAATGGGTCAGATGAGACCTGCTGGCTTGGTGGAGAAGTCATGGCGGGGGGGGGGGAAGGGAGAGGAAGATGGAGAGGGAGAGGGTGAGGGAGAGATCAATGTGTGTGTGTGTGTGTGTGTGTGTGTGTGTGTGTGTGTGTGTGTGTACGCACCCAGCAGGTTGGTGGCCTAGGAAGCTATGCCCACCCCAAGGTCTGGGAACATCTGGTGCAGAGGGCTATAAAGTGCACATAGACTTTAAGGTTTAGGAAAATGATAATTGGGTGGAGGGTAGGCAGCATAATGGTTATGCAAACGGACTCTCAAGCTTGTGGCTCCAAAATCCCAGGTTCAATCCCCCGCACCACCATAAGCCAGAGCTGAACAGTGCTCTGGTTAAAATAATAATAATTAAAAAAAAAAAGAACAAGGAAAATGATAATTGGGGACTCTGGTGACTGGAGGGTGATGAGACTCCACAGAACTAACCCACACCAGTTGCTGGAACAGGGAGCTGAATGCTGATGGGCTCTTCTGGAAGGTTTTCAGGGAGCCTCCTTCCCAGGGAACCCCACCAGCATGACTTTCTCTACCAGGGTCAAGTGCAGAGCACCCTAGGCCTCCAGGGTTCAGGCTGGGGGCGGGCAGTGTCAGAGGGGCTTTGGGTGGGTGATTTCAAACCTCTGGGTCCTAGGTGTGGTGACTGTCACCTCTTGTTGTTCAGCATGTCACAAGAGGGCTGGTCTTTGCTGGTGAGTGAGAGACAGAGAATGGGACCCCTGTGGATCTATGCCCCCCTCCAACCCTTAGGGGAGCAGGGCAGAGTCAAGATGAGGGGACCAGAGAGAAGCAGAGCCACACACGGAAATACAGAAGGGGAGAGTCTAGGAGAGGGTCAGAGATCCCAGCCCATTCCGGCCAGGAGGACCGGAAACACAGAGGCCAAAGAGCCAGAGGAGAAGACAGAGCCAGCAGGCTGGGCAGATAAGATCCAGGGAACGTGAGTCAGAGCTACCCGTGTCTCTTTCAGAATCTGGAATCATCCCCTATCAACGCCCCTGGGCCTTCAAAGTCCCCTGCTAGCTGGGGCCCTGAGGACGCTGGCTCTGAGCGGTCACCAATTAGACCTCAGGGCTTCAAGCGAGCAGCAAGGCAGGATTCCATCAGGGGAGGGACAGAAGGACTGCAGAGCAGATCAAAGACAGCCCGGTTCTGGCAGGCCTCCCAGTGGGGCCCACAGCCCTGGATTCCTGGCCGAACCCCCAGGAAACATTCAGATGAGCAGATAGTGAAGCTCCAAGCTCCAACCACAGGCAGGCAGGCTGCTTCCTCCCTTTCTCCCTCCTTCCCTCCCTTCCTGCCTCTCTCTCCCCTGTCCTCCTGCGGCTTTGCAGGACTCAGAATGGAAGAGTGCACCCTTGAACTTGGGCCACCAGGGTATGACCTCCCTTCCACCCCCTCTGGATCTAAGTCTCAGCTCCCTCACAAGCAAAAGGAACATTCTAGTAACTGACTGAGCCATGAGCAAGGGTTCAGGAATGGGGAAAGAGCTGTAACTGCTTCCCTGAGAGTCTTTTCTTGTGTGAATGGGGGTGCTCTCCTCCTCAGGGACCCTCCTCCTACACAACCCCAGTTGTTAAGCCGGTCCCAGACCCCTTGTGTGATGAACCCTGGGGGCATGTGGCATCCTCCCCCCACCATCCCAGAGTGCGTGAGAGACAGAAACCAGACTGCAGAGCCGGACAGCAGGGTAATATATAGCATCTTCCTGCATCTGAGAAATTGAATTCGGCCTCAGCTGAAGAATCAGAACATTGTGATTAGAAAGCAGGAGAAAGAGCGAGAGAGGGGGAGAGAGAGAGAGAGAGAGAGAGAGAAACCTGTCTGCAAGTGCAGAAAGACAGAGCACAGGCTGGGGGAAGGACAGGACAGATCATATTAATAACAATAAATTATTTCTGCGCCCTGATTTACGGGGTCCTGTAGGCTTCCCAGGATGTTACCTTCCAGAGCTGCAGGAATAGGAAGGTGGGGTGGCTTGCCTCTGATCATCCTGGCTGAGGATTCATTTATTCATTTACTTGTAATGAGAGCGGCCCAGGGCTTCACGCCTGCAAGTCCGGTAGCTTCCCCAGTGCAGTGCTTGTGCCTGGTTGGGGTTATTGAGGGCATTCCCCAACTCCTCTTTTCAAACTGAGGCTTAGAGACATCCATTACAAATTGACTTGCCCCAGGACAGATCATTTGGGGGATAGAAACAAAAAAATTTTTTTTTTTCCCTGGGAAGGGTTGGGGGCGGGGGTATGTCTTCTCTGACCATTTCCTGAATGAGACAACCTCCTTCCCCTTCCATGACTATGTTACTTCCACAGCTCTAGGAGAATTTGCTTCCTTTTTCTCTGCATTAGACTATTCCAGGTTTCTCTTCTCATTGGCCAATTGAAGGAGCGGGTTCGTGGACCCCTCCTGACTGGCCCTGCAGCTGGTTTTCCACCGGCCTGTCCAGTCTCCACTCCACCCCCCAGCCTGGAGATTCTAACAGAGGAGATAAGATTCTCCTAGCAGCAGTCCTTTGGCACAAGTAGCCTTTCAAAGTGTGGACTTGAACTTTCTTTTAAATTTTTTAAAAAATTATCTTTATTTACTTATTGGATAGAGATGGGCAGAAATCCAGAGGGAAGGGAATGATAGAGGAGAGAGACAGAGAGATGCCTGCAGCCCTGCTTCACCACCCACAATGCTTGCCTCCTGCAGGTGGGGACCCAGGGCTCGAACCTGGGTCCTTGCGCATTGCAACATATGAGCTCAACCAGGTGCGCTACTGGACTTGAACTGCTAAATGCCGCTTGGCTGGCCTCTATGTTAGAACTCAGTAGCAACCTGGCTGACATTGTCCCTCCTTTTTCTGTTGAGAATCCCAAAGTCTCATGAGGACTTTGTGGGGGCGGGGAGGGAACAGGATGAAGGGGCCCCTGAGCCTTGGCAGAACAAGTCACTACAAAAATGTGTGGACCCAGGTGCTGGGAAAGGGGCCTGGGAGGAGACTGACTTCTGAGCAGAACAAATGAGACCCCTTCTCCCTCTGCCTGCCCCCCCACCCCCTCCCCTGCCTGTCTCCTCAGTCCTGTGATTTCCTTAGTCTCTGTCCAAAAATCCCTCTTTACATGATCCTGGAGGCTTACTAATAAAACGGCACTGTAACTTTATCTAAGACGGGATGCAGCACATGTCGAATGGATAAGGTGTAATTAATAACAGAAAATGATGTCACCCCCCCCACATCTGACCTTTCACCTCCCTAGATGTTAAATTTTACGACAGCGAGGCCCAAAATAAGTGTGTGTGTGTGTGTGTGTGTGTGTGTGTGTGTGTGTGTGTGTGTGTGTGTGCGCCTCACCTCACTGCTGGGGCATCCCGCCTGTCTGCTCCCTCCTCACCTAGCCCTGGCTGGAAGTAGTTTGTGTCTGAGGGAGACTGGCCTCATGTTGAACCCGGGCACTGCCTGAAACTGATCTGATGTCTCTGCACAAGGTTCCCATCCGTCTAGATTCACCACCCCCGCCCCGTCTCTTGTGTGTCCATTTCCATGGGAGACGCTGGTTCCTGAGGCAGCAAGTCCCCATAGAAAAAGAAAGGAGCACACAGTTTTTTTGTTTTTTCCCCTTGGGGTAGGGGGAAATGGTGGATAGAGTGGTACATCTCATAGCCCCAGCAGTTACTGGGGTGGGGCTGTTGATAGTTCTTTGTGTCCATGGAAATGGGCAGAAAACCAAGACGGACATGTCTTTAGCTTGGAGGCAGTGGATTCTTAGGCACATAAAGATCTTACGGTGGGAACCAGGGAAATAGATCACCAGAGAAGTCATGTACTTTGTCATGTTGAAGATTATTAGGGTTCAAGTTCCCAGCACCACATGGGAGGTGCTAGGGCACTGGAGGAAGATCGGTGCTGTGGTCTCTCTCTCTCTCTCTCTCTCTGTGTATGTGTGTGTGTGTGTGTCTATCTGAAGAAAGAAACCATCCTGGTACCAGTGGCATCACACACACATCTGTGAAAGCAAAGCAAACAAAACAAAACAAAACAAAGGTAGTGAACAGAGATCTTATGGTAGATGCCCCCCAACCCCCTGTAGCATCATCTTTGCTGTTGAGCCAGAAGAGATTGAGTTTGGTCCAGGAGATGGTGCAGTGGATAAAGCATTGGACTCTCAAGCATGAGGTCCTGAGTTCAATCCCCAGTAGCACATGTCCCAGAGTGATGTCTGGTTCTTTGTCTCTCTCTCTCCTCCTATCTTTCTCATAAATAAATAAAAGATTATTTTTTTATTTTATCTTTATTTACTTATTGGATAGCCAGAAATCAAGAAGGAAGGGGGTGATAGAGAGGGAGAGAGAGAGTGTTCTGGGAGGTGGCACAGTGGACAAAGCATCGGATTCTCAAGCATGAGGTCCTGAGTTCCATCCCCAGCAGCACATGTACAAGAATGATGTCTGGTTCTTTCTCTCTCTCTCCCCTATCTTTATCATAAAAAAATATAAATCTTTAAAGAAAGAGAGAGAGAGTCACCTACAGCCCTGCTTTACCACTTGCAAAGCTTTCCCCCCTACAGGTAGGGGCTGGGGGTTTGAACCCAGGTCCTTGCACACTGTAACATGTTTGCTCAACCATGTACACCACCATCCAGCCCCTATAAAAGCTTTTTAAAAAATTTCTTTATTGGGGGATTAATGTTTGTCATTCGACAATAAATACAATAGTTTGTACATGCATGACATTCCTCAGCTTTCCACATAACAACACAACCCCCACTAGGTCCTCTGCCAGTCTTTTTGGACCTGTATTCTCCTCCCACCCCCACCCCAGAGTCTTTTACTTTGGTGTAATACACCAACTCCAGTTCAGGTTCTACTTGTGTTTTCTCTTCTGATCTTGTTTTTCAATCTGCCTGAGAGTGAGATCATCCCATATTCATCCTTCTGTTTCTGACTTATTTCACTCAACATGATTTCTTCAAGCTCCATCCAAGATGAGCTGAAAACAGTGAAGTCACCGTTTTAATAGCTGAGTAATATTATCTGTTGTTGGACACCTGGGTTGCTTCCAGGTTTTGGCTATTACAAATTGTGCTGCTAAGAACATAGGTGTACACAAAATTTTTGGATGGGTGTGTTGGTTCCTTAGGATATATCCCCAGGAGAGGAATTGCAGGATCATAGGGTAGGTCCATTTCTAGCCTTCTGAGAGTTCTCCACACTGTTCTCCACAGAGGTTGAACCAATTGACATTCCCACCAGCAGTGCAGGAGGGTTCCTTTGATCCCACACCCTCTCCAGCATTTGGGGATATTACCTTTTCTGATGTAGGACATTCTCACAGGAGTGAAGTGGTATCTCGTTGTTGTCTTTATTTGCCTTTCTCTGACAAGACATGGAACATTTTTTCATATGTTTTTTTTTTTGCCTTTTGGGTATTTTCTGTGGTGAATATTCTGAATATATATATATATGTTAAAGAAAAGAACGAGAGAGGTGGAGGCAGCAGCGACCCAAGAGGCCAGGAGGAGGGGGTGGGGATCCCCACGTTTGCCTCCCTAAGGGCTGATAAGACACCCTGCCCAGCTGTGGGCCATTGTGGCTTTGGATAGCATTACCTGGCTTGAAGGGTGAGCAGGTGGGCCCTGGTCATTGGCTTCTCATTACCGTTGGTGCTGGATGGTGGGGTGGGGGTGTGGACAGGCCAAGTCCCAGGGTTCATGTGAGTCACACCAGCCTCCAGTGCAGGGTGGAGCGGCTGCTTCCTCTTGATCAATAGCCCTGACTTGAACTCAGGGTCACTCATGCTCAGGCCGTGTGTCAGCTCTGCTAGACAGCGGCAACTGCACCCTGGATGGCCCTCCCCTCACCCCGAGCCCTGGGAGTTTTATTTTGCCTGCCTGTCCCTCTTGGGGATGCTTTTGAAAGACCTTAAGGGCACCAGAGGAACTTTTTTTGCTGGAAAACTCAGAGCTCTAAATCATCTGGAAGAGACCTCTGTCCCCTCCTCTGCCCTCTCTTTTCCATCCCTGCTCCCAGGGGACATTCTGTCCCCCTTACCCTGGGGAGGGGTGACAGACAGGATTTGGAAGCAGATCTTTTTCACTGGGGAACTCATTGGCCATTGAATTTCTCTCTCTCTCTCTCTCCTTCTTCTTCCCTCCCTCCCTCCCCCCTTCCTCCCTCCCTCCCTTCCTCCCTCCCTTCCTTCCTTCCTTCCTCCCTCCCTCCCTCCCTCCCTCCCTCCCTCCCTCCCTCCCTCCCTTCCTCCCTCCCTCCCTCCCTCCCTCCCTCCCTCCCTTCCTTCCTCCCTCCCTCCCTCCCTCCCTCCCTTCCTCCCTCCCTCCCTTCCTTCCTTCCTCCCTCCCTCCCTCCCTCCCTCCCTCCCTTCCTTCCTCCCTCCCTCCCTCCCTCCCTCCCTTCCTCCCTCCCTCCCTCCCTTCCTTCCTTCCTCCCTCCCTCCCTCCCTCCCTCCCTCCCTCCCTCCCTTCCTCCCTCCCTCCCTTCCTTCCTCCCTCCCTCCCTCCCTTCCTCCCTCCCTCCCTTCCTTCCTTCCTTCCTTCCTCCCTCCCTCCCTTCCTCCCTCCCTCCCTTCCTTCCTTCCTTCCTCCCTCCCTCCCTTCCTCCCTCCCTCCCTTCCTTCCTTCCTTCCTTCCTCCCTCCCTTCCTTCCTTCCTTCCTTCCTCCCTCCCTTCCTTCCTTCCTCCCTCCCTTCCTTCCTTCCTTCCTTCCTCCCTTCCTTCCTTCCTTCCTTCCTTCTCTCTTCCTTCTCTCTCTCTTCTGTCCTTCCTTCCCTCTTACTTCTTTCTTTACTTTCTTCCTTTCTCTCTCTTTCTTCCTTCTTTCCTTTCATCCTTTCTCTTCCTTCTTTTCTTCCTTTCTCTCTCCCTTCCTTCCTTTAAAAATATTTTTATTTATTTATTATTATTATAGAGACAGAGAGAAATTTAGAGACAGCCAGAAATTGAGAGGGAAGGAAGGGGGAGATTGAGAGGGAGAGAGACACCTGCAGCCCTGCTTCACTGCTTATGAAGCTTCCCCCCTGCAGGTGGGGACCAGGGTCTTTGCACATTGTAATGTGTGCACTTAACCAAGTGCTTCTTTCTTTCTTTCTTTCTTTCTTCTTTCTTTCTTTCTTTCTTTCTTTCTTTCTTTCTTTCTTTCTTTTTCTGGCATGCTTGAACTCTGGAACACCCCCAAACTGATATCTACCTCTGTCCAATCAATCGTATGTTTTCCTTTCCTGCTGTCATTCCATCATGCTTCCATAAAACCTTTCACCTGCCATGTTTTTATGGCTGTTCTTCCAAGAGGGGGTCCACAGAAGGGGGGCAGTCAGGCTGATTTATTGGAAAGGGGGGAGGGAGTTTCTCCTTATTGGGATCAGAAAGTGGGGTTCCATCTATCATTCTCCCTTTTGTTTTGGGGGCTGGAGGTAGTAGTGCCAATAGCTGGGATTCAACAGTTGAGATTGTTGCCAGGCTGCCAACTTCAGAGAGCTGACAAGGATCAGAAACTGGGGACTCATCTGTCTCCTCACTTCACTTCCTTCTAGATGCTTCCAACCCAGCCCTGGCATTTGTGGCCAGGAACAGATGGTCTCCGTGGGATTAAAGCATTTCTCGCTGGAGGTACGAGGTTTTGGCAAACATAACGGGATGAGGAGCTCTTCAAAAAGCTAACCTTGGAAGATTAAGCTAGTGATATATTTTCATTGTGGGGGGGGTGGGGGAAGCAGGAAGGCAGACAAGGAGAAGGAAGCAAATGGAACTCACCTGTAATTCTTATTAGGACACATATCTTTTCTGTCTTCCCGGGAAGATACATATATTTTACTTGAGGTATTCCAAAGACTTACTGATTTCATTTTTAGGAGAGAGAGAAAGAGAGAGAGAGAGAGAGAGAGAGAGAACCTGCCTGTCAGGCATCGAACCCAGGGCCTCATACATACAAATTCTACGTTCTGCTCACTGATTCACCTTCCTGGCCATGTTATACTCACTTTGTTTTGTTTTATTTTGTTTTTTTTTTATTTATTCCCTTTGTTGCCCTTGTTGTTTGATTGTTTTAGTTATTATTGATGTCATTGTTGTTGGATAGGACAGAAAGAAATCGAGAGAGGAGGGGAAGACAGAAGAGGGGGAGAGAAAGATAGACACCTGCAGACCTGCCTCACCACCTGTGAAGCGACTCCCCTGCAGGTGGGGAGCTGGGGCTCTAATCTGGCTTCTTACGCTGGTCCTTGCGCTTTGCGCCACATGCGCTTAACCTGCTGCGCTACCGCCTGACTCCCACTATACTCACTTTAAGTGGTGATAAAATCAGGTGTGTATGTGCTGTTAATGTTGTCTTTTTTTTTTCTTCCAAAAATTTCTTGGTGTTATCTTTATTTTATTTATTGACTACAGAGAGAGAAATTGAGAAGAAAGGGGGAGATAGGGAGAAAGACAGAAAGACACCTGCAACACTACTTTACCACTTGCAAAGCTTTCCCCTTGCAGGTGGGGACTGGGGGCTCAAACTCAGGTCTGGCACATTATAACGTGCACTCAACCAGGTGCACCACCACCTGGCCCCAATATTGTCTTTAATAGCAAAAGCCACATATTCAGATTGTAAAATATTGAAATACTATGGAAAAGAAAGGCATCATGGCAAATTTCAAGAACCCTTCCTTCCTTCCTTCCTTCCTTCCTTCCTTCTTTCCTTCCTTCCTTCCCTTCTTTCTTTTTTTTAATATTTATTTTATTTATTTATTCCCTTTTGTTGCCCTTGTTGTTTTATTGTTGTAGTTATTATTGTTGTTGTTGTTGTTGGATAGGACAGAGAGAAATGGAGAGAGGAGGGGAAGACAGAGAGGAGGAGAGAAAGACAGACACCTGCAGACCTGCTTCACCGCCTGTGAAGCGACTCCCCTGCAGGTGGGGAGCCGGGGTTCCAACCGGGATCCTTATGCCGGTCTTTGTGCTTTGCGCCACCTGCGCTTA
This sequence comes from Erinaceus europaeus, assembly GCF_950295315.1. Taxonomy (NCBI): domain Eukaryota; kingdom Metazoa; phylum Chordata; class Mammalia; order Eulipotyphla; family Erinaceidae; genus Erinaceus; species Erinaceus europaeus. Next base: position 10,844,559 of record NC_080167.1, on the reverse strand, counting down.
GCCCGCTGTACTACAGCCCGACTCCCCCTTTCTTTCTTTCTTTCTTTCTTTCTTTCTTTTCTTTCTTTCTTTCTTTCTTTCTGCCACCTGAGTTATTGTCGGAACTCATGGGGAAGGGGAAATAAAAAGGGGGACATAAAGAGAGACACCTGCAGCCCTGCTTCACTGCTTGTGAAGCTTCCTTCTTCTACAGTTGGGGATCATGGGCTTGAACCTGGGTCCTTGAACATTGTAGTGTGTGTGTGTGTGTGTGTGTGTGTGTGTGTGTACTTAACTGGGTGTGCCACCACCCTGCCCTCTGTAAGAAGTCTTTATTTACCTTCAGGTGAGCATCTTTCTTGATAGTTTTCCATTTTGTTTTGACAACTCGGTTTTGAAAGTCTTAGAAACATAGCATGAGTCTCTCCGTGCTTATAAGTTTAAATTCTTGTTTTTTGCCAATAGCTGATCCATACCTGCATTTGCTCTGATTTTCTTTAGTTTCCTCCAAGGCTGGGGCTCGGTGCCTGCCGAATCCACTGCTCCTGGAGGCCATTTTTCCTATTTGTTGCCCTTGTTGTTGTGATTGTTGCCATTGATGTTGTTGGATGGGCTGGAGAGAGGAGGGGAAGACAAAGAGGAGGAGAGAAAGACACCTGCAGACCTGTTTCACCGCCTGTGTAGCGACCCCCCTGCAGGATCATTGCGCCAGTCCTTGCACTTTGCGCCAAGTGCGCCTAAGCCGCTGTGCTACCACTGGATCCCAGCTTTCTGGTTTCTTACCATCTCCAATCTCTGCTCGACAACTTGACCACACGCACACAGACACATATACGCACGCGTGCGCACGTGCGTGCGCACACACACACGCACTCACAGACGATCAATAAAGTGCAATGCCTTTTGCAGCAAAACAAAAGGAGCCTGGAGGCATTGTGCAAGGCAGAAGGAGTCAGAAGAAGAAAGACAAACAGGGGATGACCTGATCCATGTGTGAAATAGAAGGAAGACAGGGAAACAGATGAAAGGAGAAAATCAAACAAAAACAAGCCAGTGGGCATTGGCCACAAGATTGACGTTACCGCGGGAAAGGTGAAGGTGGTTTCAGAGAGCAGAGTGAGTACCAATTTTTTAAAGATTTTTGGAAAAGAAAACTCACCATGGTGCTGAGGTGGAGTAACTTGAGGTCCATGATGTAGGTCCCTTATTCACTTGGGGTCCTTGAACTGAGTCACCTAAACTTACTTCCTTCCTTCCTTCCTTCCTTCCTTCCTTCCTTCCTTCCTCCTCTTCTTCCTCCTCCTCCTTCTTTCTCCTTGCCTCCAGGGTTATTGCTGGGGCTCGGTGCCTGCACTATTAATCCACTACCCCTGGCAGCCATTTTTTCCCTCATTTTTATTGTTGTTGGATAGGACAGAGAGAAATGGAGAGAGGAGGAGAAGACAGAGAAGGGTAGAGAAAGATAGACTCCTGCAGACCTGCTTCACCATATGTGAAGGAGCCAGGGGCTCAAACTGGGATCCTTGTGCCGGTCCTTTTGCTTTGCGCCATGTGAGCTTAACCTGCCACCTGGTCACCTTCTTTCTTCCATTCTTTCTTTCTTTCTTTTCTTAACTCTTTATATATTTATTAGATAGAGACAGAGAGAAATCAAGAGAAAAGAGAGAGATAGAGAGGGAGAGAAAGAGAGAGGGAGAGGGGAGGAGAGAGATACCTGCAGTACTGCTTCACCACTCGATGCTTCCGCCTGCAAGTGGGGACTGGGGACTTGAATCCAGATCCCTGAGCATGGCAACGTGTCCTCAGTACTGGGTGCACCACTGTCTGGTCTGTGAACTAGCATCTTCCCTTCCCTTCCCTTCCCTTCCCTTCCCTTCCCTTCCCTTCCCTTCCCTTCCCTTCCTTCCCTTCCCTTCCCTTCCCTTCCCTCCCTTCCCTCCCTTCCTTTCCTTCCCTTCCCTTCCCTTCCCTTCCCTTCCCTTCCCTTCCCTTCCTTTCCCTTCCCTTCCCTTCCTTCCCTCCTTCCCTCCCCTTCCCTTCCCTTCCCTCCCCTTCCCTTCCCTTCCCTTCCCTTCCCTTTCCTTCCTCCCTTCCCTTCCCTTCCTTCCCTTCCCTTCCCTTCCCTTCCCTTCCCTTCCCTTCCCTCCTTCCTTCCCTCCCTTCCTCTTCCTCCCTCCCCTTCCCTTCCTTCCCTTCCCTTCCCTCCCCTTCCCTTCCCTTCCCTTCCCTTCCCTTCCCTTCCCTCCCCTTCCTCCTTCCCTTCCTTCCCTTCCCTTCCTTCCTTCCCTTCCCTTCCCTTCCCTTCCCTTCTCCTTCCCTTCCTTCCCTCCCCTTCCCTTCCCTTCCCTTCCCTTCCCTCCCTTCCCTTCCCTTCCTTCCCTTCCCCGCCCTTCCCTTCCCTTCCTTCCCTTCCCTCCCCTTCCCTTCCCTTCCCTCCCCTTCCCTTCCCTTCCCTTCCCTTCCCTTCCCTTCCTTCCCTTCCTTCCCTTCCCTTCCCTTCCCTTCCTTCCTTCCCTTCCCTCCTCCCTCCCTTCCTTCCCTTCCTCCCTTCCCTTCCCTTCCCTCCCTTCCCTTCCCTTCCCTTCCCTTCCCTTCCCTTCCCTCCCTTCCCTTCCCTTCCCTTCCCTTCCCTTCCCTTCCCTCCCTTCCCTTCCCTTCCCTTCCCTTCCCTTCCCTTCCTTCCTCCTCCTTCCCTCCCATCCCTCCCCTTCCCTTCCCTTCCTTTCCTTCCCTTCCCTTCCCTTCCTTCCCTCCCCTCTCCTTCCCTTCCCTTCCCTTCCCTTCCCTTCCCTTCCTTCCCTCCCCTTCCCTTCCCTTCCCTTCCCTTCCTTCCTCCCCTCCCCTTCCCTTCCCTTCCCCTTCCTTCCCTCCCCTTCCCTTCCCTTCCCTTCCCTTCCCTTCCTTCCTCCCCTTCCCTTCCCTCCCTTCCCTTCCCTTCCCTTCCCTTCCCTTCCCTTCCCTTCCCTTCCCTTCCCTCCCCTCCCCTTCCCTTCCCTTCCCTTCCCTTCCCTTCCCTTCCTTCCCTCCCCTTCCCTTCCCTTCCCTTCCCTTCCCTTCCCTTCCCTTCCTTCCTTCCCTTCCCTTCCTTCCCTTCCCTTCCCTCCCCTTCCCTTCCCTTTCCTTCCCTTCCCTTCCCTCCCTCCCCCCCTCCCCTTCCCTTCCCTTCCCTTCCCTTCCCTTCCTTCCCTCCCCTTCCCTTCCCTTCCCTTCCCTTCCTTCCCTCCCCTTCCCTTCCCTTCCCTTCCCTTCCCTTCCCTTCCCTTCCCTTCCCTTCCCTTCCCTCCCCTTCCTTCCCTTCCCTTCCCTTCCCTTCCCTTCCCTTCCCTTCCCTTCCTTCCCTCCCCTTCCCTTCCCTTCCTTCCCTTCCCTTCCTTCCCTCCCCTTCCCTCCCCTTCCCTTCCCTTTCCTTCCCTTCCCTTCCCTTCCCTTCCTTCCCTCCCCTTCCCTCCCCTTCCCTTCCCTTCCCTTCCCTTCCCTCCCCTCCCCTCCCCTCCCCTTCCCTTCCCTTCCCTTCCTTCCCTTCCCTTCCATTCCTTCCCTTCCTTCCCTCCCCTTCCCTTCCCTTTCCTTCCCTTCCCTTCCTTCCCTCCCCTTCTCTTCCCTTCCCTTCCCTTCCCTTCCCTTCCCTCCCCCTCCCCTTCCCTTCCCTTCCCTTCCTTCCCTCCCCTTCCCTTCCCTTCCCTTCCCTTCCCTTCCTTCCTTCCCTTCCCTCCCCTTCCCTTCCCTTCCCTTCCCTTCCCTTCCCTTCCCTCCCCTTCCCTTCCCTTCCCTTCCCTTCCCT